>NC_090886.1:34590934-34623434 GCF_036669925.1 Montipora capricornis
TGCTCATGTTGCTTTATCGCATTGTTAATTTTTCATTAACGTTTTGCTTAAGAACAAGGTGGCGGCGTTATATCACCGCTTAAACTGATTTGGCCAGTTTTTTTTTAAATGAAAGAACTCATGTCACTGAGATATATGCCGAGTTCGTCCTTGAAAGGCTGGCCCGCTTGGCTTCTACAGAAAACTTTATACAACGGGAAGATTTTGTTTGCCAGACTCTTGGATGCTCTGCCGCCGTTTTGTCATTCACAGTTAACTGTGTCCAGGATAATCTGGTCAGTATATATGTAGTTTTAGATTTCAGGTACTGGTTGTTTAACGCTTCATTGTACAAAATGGAGAGAAATGTTTGCATCGAATATAGGGTTTTTTTAATATCGTGCGAATATTTGCACTACATATGGCAGTCTTTTTAATGTCCCGTAAATGTGCTCTAGTCAATTTCATTTCAATTTGATGAGTAGCCTTCGTTTAATTTGTATTTTCGTAATAAAAGAAATTGTATTTGTAGTGTTGATATTTTTAATCCGCGTAATTCTTTTTCTCTAAGGGTGTATAACTGCATCTTTCTGGTTAAAATCAAAGATGTGTCATTCCAAGTTCTGGTTTGCGAATTATTGCGCAACTTTTATATTTTAGACCATTTGGCACCTGGTCCAGCCACTGAGACATTTTATCCTTGAACTGGTATATAATCAAACTTATAATATGAATATTCCCAGACGAATTTGAGCACATATGTTAGTTTAATTTTTAGCTCAGTAAATATGAGAAATATTGAATTCATCCGAAGATCATACTCGGAAAATATTGAAAAGATCTTTACAGCAATCGAAATCATATTCGATACGATACTCGTCAGATCCGAGCGAGGAGGGGCCGTTGAACCAAGTTCTGGTTGCAATCGTTCTTTCATACAGCTTCGAGCGGTTAAATCTCGGATTATGGCATACGGCAGTTAGTGTACGGTGTTTTAGCCTGTAAACTTAAATAACGAATTTATAAAAAAACGACACAAATACGATAAATTCATCCGTGATTTGGCTCTTACGGTTTCCATTTTGCTTCCGGCTTTTGCTTCTTGAAATGAGACTCTTGATCAAGTCGGATGTGAATGTTGATACGGATTTTTCCTCTTGATTACGCACCGAACCCGTCCTTTTACATATTAGTTTCTCTTTATTTAAAAGAGTGTCTTGACTTGTAACTCAAACAAATTTTTATTCAAATTGCTGTCTATTCTGCGAGGCTCAATTTCAATAATCTTAGGCCACTTATTCCAATAAAATATGAAAAAGAGAGTGTTATAAAATATCGGGAAAACTAATCTGTGTTATAATCTCCAAAGCGAGGTCAGCAACCGTACACAATAAATTGTGGCTGTTTGAAACTTTGAAAAAAGGAAGGAACGTCGAATTCGAAGTGCATGTATTTACATTTTGTTGTCAAATATAAGGTGTTTGCGTCTATTTAATTCTCGCCATAGAAGCAATTAACTTTCATATCTAAATAGTCGACTCGGCGGAGCCAGGACAAAAAGTTAAAAAAATAAAAAAGCAATCTAAGTGACTGGTTTTAAGGAAAAGTAAAATGACTTTGGCTCGCATCCGTACAGTTATTGTATCTGTTGAACATTAGGTCGTTAGATGGTTTTCAAATCAAAATAAATTTCATACTAAATGGAAAATACGATTGAAATTGAAATTTGAAGTCGATGGGTTTCTAGAAATTTCCAGTTTAACTATTGATAAGTTTTAGCTGCCTGATAACCTCAAATTGAAGACATTGAAATGACCCTAGCAACATGGCACGAGGCCACGGTAAATATCGAAGAGAAATTTTTATTTCCTTCGGCGGAATAATCCGTATTTTTCCCTGCTAGCAGAGGTCTCTCACGGCTAGGAGGGAATCCGTATTTTGGCAGTGTTTGTATACGCAACGGTTTCTATCAGTATTTCCTGACTCCCCAGAACAACGCCAGCCCGTATCACTTTGCAAAGACAAGAGAAATATTTCCCTAAAAACGGGAATTTAAATCCCCAAAGATAGCCACATTTCCTTTTTGCCAGGTACGTCAATTGGTCGTACGTCGTTCAAGTGCAAACATGTAGTCTACATGTCATCTACATCTACATGTTCCAGCACTCGGCAAAGTCCCTTTTTGACTTGTGGCTGTTTCGAACAACTATTGTACGATCACACTAAATGCTTTGGTCGAGGTTTGGTCACGAAATATGTGTGGACTTCGGACTACGGAATGAACTGGGTGTGAGATAACGACGGCGGACTAAGCATAAATCAGAGTAAACGGCAAAACAGCCATAGCACCTACTGACCAACATATTGTAACATAAAAAGAGTCAGTGAAACACTGTGAACGTTAAGGGCCCACTGACGGAGTTTTCGCGCGTTGCTAAGGAAGTGAAATGTTACTGCCGGTACCTGTCGTCTTCATACCATGAGCTGACAAGAAAACGCACTCACAAGCAAAAGTCACCACACAAACTATTGTTTCCATCGAAGATTTTTCCTCGCACTTCCTCGCGCTCGTTCTCAGATCAACTGCGCATGCGTAAACGAACGGTTTGAGAAAAAAGCTAAATTTCCGGCGGTTTTAAATTGAATAATTTTTGTTTTACATGGCACGTTTCATCCCCAAATACTCAATAGAGCTAAGCGTTGATTTTGAAACTTATCTCTTTTGAACCAGTTATGGGTATTTCAGTATCGTTTATGTCTTTAAAAAGAACATTTTTCAAAATAAAATGGAAACCAGGGTTGGGTGGATGCCAAAACGAATACAAATTATCAAACCATCGATTAAATACCCAAATTGCGTAGCACGGAGACAAATTTAGAGTTTTCTTTTATTGGTCACGTGACCATGGGCGTGGTATGATGACGTCATATTTAGGGTCATTGGCTTAAACAAAGTTGGAAACTGACCAAAATGATGCCAAATTCTCTCAAATTACTTAACCATTACATCCTTAGCAACGCACCCCAAAAATACGTCAGTGGGCCCTTAAAGGAAATCGTCTCTTAAAAAAAACCCTTCGGACAAAGTGTAGGCTACACGTAGTCTCTTGTTTTATTTATTACGATCTAAATAACCCTATGCCTATAAATATGTATTATATACTGAACAGAATATCGCGTTTCTGATTGGTTAATGACGAGTGCATAATTAGGTTACAGAGTGCAAAAGAGGTAATAGAACGCAATACGGAAGTTGTTGAGTGTATAATAAACAAAATCTCGTACGAATTTGCTCGTGCATTTCGTGAGTTATGGTCTCACGCCTGATGTTTTGAAAGTTCTCTTATTGCACCCGCCATGATTTTGAGAACTTTCAAAACATCACTAGTGCCCGTAAGTTACGGAGTACACTCGCGTTCACACCATTTCCTGTACAAAATTAACACCATGGGAAGGTTCTGTGAAATGCAAACGACTGTACATCTCTCCTTGCTTTCCCTTTTTATAGTTGATATAACTGAAAGTGGCCCACCTGCCACTGCGAAATGGCAGTAATTTTTCCAAGTTGTGTATTGCTGTATCTTAGCCATCTGTATTCAACAGGTAAGCACGCATAAAATAATAGAGTTGAATGCGCAAGGCAAGTTTTTACTTACTGATTTCTTAGGAGCCGTGCCTTAATTACTTATTTAACAATTATTCCATGAGCGCGCGTTGGATATGAGATGATAGATAGCCAATTAACGAGGCACGTAGCGCCGAGTTGGCTATAATCATCTCATATCCAACAAGCGCGAGAGGAATAATTGTTTTATTAAAAACGCCCCCAAAATATAGAAAACTAGACTACAATAAAAATAAAAAGGCCCAAAAAATCATGCATATGCTTGCCGTGTTTGTAGATCATGGTATAATGGCTCATAACCCATGATGGCTTAGCCAATCAAAACTATCGAATTGCATTATCCAATGATCCAGTTTTTAATAAAAGCTGTTATGCTAAAGTTTGACCTTATATGGAAAAGAGTGCTGGCTGCAAATGTCGCTTAGGATAAAAAAGTTTCTTGGGGAGCCAAGGTGCTTCGACTAGGGTTTACCCAGATGACCCCCTGGTTAGTGATCAGAGAGAACCGTAACGCCAGACCATGAGGAACGCCTCGATCTATTACGTCGGGCGACACGTCGGACTAGCGTCGGGCTACCCAATCCTTTGATCGCCACACCCGTTTGCATCACAATTATTTCACTCAACATTGTTTATCCGTCAAGATAAGATTTGGATTTCCTCACCTCACTCAGGCAAAGGTCAAATTTCCAACACCCTGGGGACATAAGTTTCTTACCTGCGGAGGGTTAGTTCTTGTTCTTTTCATACCAAGTATGAATCCATGTCTTTGTAGACGGTGCTCTGGAAGTAGACGAAACCCGTTTGCACAAGGACCTCTTCGATGGATATCACAAAGACATCCACCCTAGACTACCCGGGACAGGACCTGTAACGGTCACATTTGATTTTCAACTCATTCGCATTCTTGATGTGGTGAGTGTTTATAGTTAATGGGCATGCGCAACAATCCATTTATTTAGGGCACGGGTAATGTTTGCATCTGATGGTATTGTTGAATTGTAGATTTTATAGAGCGTTTTCACTCACGTGACCAGCAGCCATATTGGATTACTGAAACAAAAGAAAGTATTTGCATAAAAATATAGTTTATTTCCCGGAAGATTAGTTTGGTACACCATCATGGCCACCATTCCTTTGTTTAGGAATACCAATTTGGCTGCCGTGACGTCATCTGAAAATGCTCCATTGAAACTGGGAATTTCATATTCCGGAGCACCTGTCGAATCAATTTTTTTCCCTTATAAAGATCGTTTGTGCAAATGATAACTGACCACCGTACAGGAAACGTCAGCTTTTAGAATCCCTGTAAGGTGGTCAATTTACATTATCAACTACGTTGATAAAACCAAAAATTTTCATGTACTACGTTCCCACCGACGTTGCACCAAAGTTTCTTTAGAAACTACCCCCTTTATTCGAAAAGAGAGAGGTCTGGGTTCTAGAGAAGATGCTGTCATTTCGTTCTAGAATCAGACCTCTATCTATTTGTATTTACATTAAAACGTTTCTCAAAATAGTAAAGGTTACTTTTGAGAATTTATGTTAAAACATATGAAACATCAGGTCTCATGCATTGCTTTAAAATGTTTACAACTGCTATTTGTGTTCCTTCGAGATTTGAGCCTATTCAAACGATTCGATCTTTCACTTTTCAGCTAGTTTCATGAACACCTGTTTCGCATGACAAATTCATGACAAGAGAGCATGTTCATTAATCGTAGCTGTTGCAGTAATAGAACAAGCAGTGTCGTTTCACGAGATAGCTTATGCCTAAAACACTCTTCTTTTCTTCTAGCAAATAAGAGTGATGGTCATTTCACGGTACAGATCTGCAGGGAACGGGAAAAATGTCTAACACTTCAAAAGGCAACTGCAAAGTTATTAGTTGGTCATTATATGCTATTGTTTTATTGGCTTTCTTCCTGGCGTCCCTATTCGCTACACTTCACAATCAGACTAAGAAGTCCATAACGCTCAAGTCTGGATGCGGTCTATCAGTTTTCGGTATTATGTATTTTTAGGACGGCTGTTGCTAGATTTTTGTCGGAAAAAAAAGTAGCGGTATTGTGTTCCTTGCACGATCCATGCTTTTCAGTTAAGAACGAGTAATCCCTCGAAATCTATTTGATGCCAGGGGCACCATGCCATAAACTTACTGTATGATTTTGCAACCCGAAATTTTATTTGTCAATTTACAGAGTGCACGAGATCAGTTCATTATTACATACGCCTGGGTAAATCAGGTAAGAGAATCAATCCTTTTATACTTTATACACTGTTGAGCTTGGTTCGCAAAAGTAAAAGTATCAACCAGGCCTCGGTTGTTTAAAATGTGGATAGCGCTGTCCACCGGGTAAACACTAGCAAACCAATTGAGTTATCCAGTGGATAGTGATTTAGCCAGTGGATAGCGCTATCCGGCCACCCTTCGAACAACTGGGGCCTGGGGGCAAAGCAAACGAAGATGACTGCGCAAGGTTTAAATACTCCTTACTCGTTCCATGCTACCGCGGTCAAAGCAACGCAGGATGGCGTCAGCCAGGAAGGTAATTCCGGCCAGGGGAAGAACAATACCCCTTCTCCCTTCCCTTTACTCGACAGACCGGCCTTAGCATTACGTAACAGAGTCGTTCTTGGGTTTTTCTTTTCAGTACTGGAAGAACACTTTCATGAAATGGAACCCAGAGGATTACGGAGGAATTAAGGAAATCCATGTATCACCTGAGGATGTATGGGTACCAGACACACTTCTGTACAACAAGTAAGCCTTTGAAGAGATAACTTTAACGTTAAAGTCATAACTTTAACGAGCGAAATGATATATGAATTGAATCACGTATTGAATTGCGGATGTCTAGTCAAGTAAAGCTATGATCCTCACAGCTAGTCAGAACGTAATTTTAGCAATTGCGCAGAGAACCCTGAAAAATTCAGGACTTCAACGGGGCTTGAACCCGTGACCTCACGATACTGGTGCTACGAAGCTACTGATGTTGAGAGCTGGTCATTTGTGGGTTCAGATTAAACGCTAAGAGATTTTTAAAACAGTTAAAAAAGCGAACGACGTTTCGGCGCTATACGTTACGCCATTATCAAGTTAAAAATTGAAAAAGTATGAGGTGTAACACGAATATATAAAATGTAAAACAATACATAAAATATTTGCCGGTCCTATGGGTATAATTCCCAAGGTGAGAAACACAATAAGGAAAAAAAAGAAGAAATGTACGAAAATGCCACCCAAACAGTTTGGCAAGAATGGAGTCGGTTTGCGTGTTAAGAGAAGGCTTGATGTCCTTTGTTTACAACATCCCGTAGACTAAGCAATCAAATAAACGTGCTATTAATACATTTCCTCAGAACTTTGAAAGGTGGTTGTACGTGTTTGTGTTGTTTTACATTTTATATATATATATATATATATATATATATTCGTATTACACCTTATACTTTTTCACTTTTTAACTTGATAATGGTGTAACGTAGCGTCGAAACATCGTTCGCTTTTTTTTTTAAACGTCTTTTAAAAATCTTTTAGCGTTTATTTTCTTAATGAACACCTTATTGGACCGATTATTCCTTAGGTTCATGTTATACGTGTTTGGTTTGGTAGTGTAACACATGGTATGCGACCTGCTGCAATAAAAAAAGACTGTTTCATAAGGCGTTTAAATCTGCAGTTAGGTGTGTGGGGAATTTTACCAGTGTCTAAGGCCTCAGCGTATTTTAAAGGAAAAGTAGATAATTTTCAATGTACGCCTCTGTAAACGTTCGAAATCGTCGGATAGATATTGCTCCGACGCCGTACGTTGTGGAACACCCAACGAGCATTATCAGGGAGCTTAAAGGGACAGTTTCACGGTTTTGCGCATGTCCAAGCTTTGGGGCATGATGTTCATTAAGCATAGAGATCTAGAGTATTAAACAAATACACTGAAGGACTGAGGCATCAAATTTATTGTACGGGTCGAACATTTTATTCTAAGCACGAGTTTTCTATTCGCATGCAGGAGGTCCATAACACAAAGAAAATGATTGCAAAAGTAATTCCAATGAGAAATTCCACTTCTGTAGCATTTTTTCCGTTTCCTGCATTAGTGTTTTCGATTGTTTCAACAGCAATGGAATTAAATGGGCTCACGTGACAGTTTGCTCATACGCAGAGCTTTAAAGTGCCCCTGTGTCCAAAAAATCAGTTCTTATTTTTCCTTGGATATCAAAACTTTGATAACTGAACACTAAGCGACCAAAGTTTAAGCCTTGATTTAAAAAGACACCTGTTTATTAGAACTTGAATTGTCCTATGTAATGATCCGCCATCACTAACTTTTAAGTTCTTGAGAGAGCGGGATCGAGGAGACGATGACGTCAAAGGCTCACTAGTTTTATAAGAATGCAATGCGTGTGTACGCCGCAGAATTAATATGCAGCAGGGGAGTTTTGGGCTTTCAGACTTTTAAACTCATGTTTTACCTATATAATAAGCTGCATTGACCCGCTGAAATTTTAAGCTAGTGAACCTTTGACGTCACTTTTCCCTGGATCCAACCCTCTGCTTTCCAATCGGTCAGTTTTGAATGCGAGTAATGGCGGACCGTGAAATCCAAAACTTACACTCAAAGAAAACGGCCTTTGGATAAAAACCAAAGCTCAAAATTTTGCTAGTCAGGTGTTAAGTAAACACACTTTCAAAATCTGAAGAAAAAAAGAAAGCGATTTTTTTTATCAGAAGGGGTCCCATAAGCACGCGACGTTATTGAGCCACGGACGACAACCGACACTATCCCATTCATATTGCTAAGTGTCTTCTCACTATTAGAGACGATTAGTTTAGAAGTCTGGGGAGACCACTGTCTTGGCGTGCGAAACATTCACTTCCAGTGTACCCTGCTAGATGCCAAGGTCTTTCTCTCATGAAAATGAGTGTTTCAGGGCCCAAAATTGTTCGATTCAGTTTTAATACTGCCAATGCCATTGTGGAAATCTGTGATTTACATTCTTTGCTTTACATCTAAAAGGAGCCAATTGTTCAATGTCCCAGAATTGTTCTATTATTTACAATACTGCGTTTGGGAAGTTTTGGTGAGGAGGAAGAAAGTTCGTTATGCTTTGTTCGTCCACAGCTGGCTTCTCATTAGTTACCGTTGCCTACAAGACTCTTCATGGCTTGGCTCCTACTTATATTAAAGATCTTCTTCAAAGTTATCAGCCGCCACGAGATCTTAGGTCTTCAAAGAAAGGCTACTTGTCGTTCCTGATCTAAACATGAATAGTTTTGGCCATCGTGCTTTTTCTGATGTAGCGCCGCTTCTCTGGAACAGTCTTCCTCAGCATATTAGGGATGCTGAATCACTGGACATTTTTAAAAGACGTCTGAAAACTGTCCTTTTTATACGCGCCTTTTCAAAGTCATGACGTGACTTTGGTGTTTTATTTATGATTTAATTATTTTGTTTTTGCCTTTGTAGTTTTAACTGTAGTTTTAACTTTGTAGTTTTACCTTTGACTTTGTAAATAGCGCTTTTGGACCCTTGGGAAAGGGCGCTTTATGAATGTCTTTATTTTATTATTATTATCATTATTGTTATTATTATTGTTATTATTATTGTTATTATTATTATTATTATTATTATTATTATTATTTATGTTCAGTCACTAATTACCACTATGTACCTCGACACCTGGTTAAGACAGTGCACCGCCTGGAGGCAGTGCGGCCCAGTATTTAGGACGCTTGCCTTATGATCCGGAATTCCTGGGTTGGAGACCCGTTCTGACTACTTGTTGATGATCCTGGTAGTCCCTGGTTCAACTTCTCAACTGCACTCGTGATAACCAACTGGTCTGCCTCTGGCTAGTTGGAATTATTAACAGTTGTTGCTCTGTTCTGTTTTTTCGCTGATTGTGTTTCATTATATTGGCCCTCAGTGAAAAGCACCCGTGGGAAGTGGTCAATTAAGTATGTGGGTAAGACAAAAAAAGGAAAAGCAAAATATGTTACAACCTAGCTTAACATATCACCAGGAAACCTTGTAGCTCAATGGCTAGAGCATCAGACTGGTCCGTTCGTATCTGGGACGCTGATTTTACCGCTTTCCAGTTGTCATGTAGGCCGTTGCCTAGCAACCAACATATCACCTTTCTCCTATCACCATTAATAGTTGCAGAAGAAAACAATGTTTTCTTTTATTAATTTCCTTAAGATCTCTTTCTTGCCTTTTCTTTTGTTTTTTCTCGCAGTATTGACGAAGAGGAACATATGGGAGGAGGACGAACTTCGTACACCACTAATGTCGCTATACGATATGACGGCAGTAACACGTGGCTCAACCCAGCCATATTTAAAAGCATCTGCAGTGTCGATGTCACCAACTTCCCATTTGACGACCAGGAGTGCTTACTGAAATTCGGATCCTGGTCATTTGACATCACCAAAATCGACTTGGCAGTCAAAAACGACTCCGTTCTTAACAAGTATTACATCACCAACGGGGAATGGCAATTGCTTGACATCTCGGTGAAGAGAAATGCTTTGAAATACCAGTGTTGTCCGGATGCCTTTGTGGACGTTTCTGTGCAAGTGAGAATACGACGGGAATCGTTAGATTACATCCTTAAGTTGATCATTCCATGCTCGCTGATATCATCCATGATTTTCTTGGGTTTTGTACTGCCGCCCGAATCTGGCGAACGCATTGGGTTGAGTATCACAGTTCTGTTAGCCATGACTGTGTTTCAACAACTCAGCTCGGAGCTGATGCCTTCGTATGGATTTCCTCTACTCGGGCAGTTTTATTTCGCGATTATGTTAGAGATCGGCGCTTCTCTGGCTGTGACCACCCTCATTTTGAATTTTTATCATCGAAACAGACGTAGCATGCCAAAGACCATGAGGAAAGTTATTCTGATATGGCTTGCAAGAATTCTGTTTCCTTGTCAAAAACCTAAGAACTGGGGAGGGAGTAAAAGAAGAACCAATCCCGTGCATTCGGAAAGTCTGGAAAATAACTGTGGAATGGATTCCGACATATCATGTAACGATGATGTCTTTGAATGCCAGGAAAGGAAAAATTCGCAACACGAATCACATATGCACAGGTGGGCTTTAGAGGAAAGAGGGTCCGTGCGTGTGGTTCCTAAACGGGACTCCTCGTGCGGGCATCACTCGTTCTGCTTCCTCGAGGCTTCGCCCCAGAACCCCTGCAACTCAAATGGCCGGCTCAAAAACGAGTGTCACAAGTGGCGACGCAGCAGAGTTTTTCGAAGCAAAGACAAATCGATCAAAACAAAGAAGAGCCCTTCAAAATCTACCAAACGCCTAAGGAGGCAACTCACAATGGACTGTGCGGTCCCCGAAAAACTAAAGAACCAAAAAGAGTGGATCAAGGCCGCTCGTGTCCTGGACCGACTGTTTTTGATGATTTCTATTATTGTATACATTTTTACCCTCCTAACAATCTTCTTGCGAGCTCCTAGATTCCATCTTGAATGAATGACCGACAGATATCGTGGTAGACAGCGTGGCCAAATAGCTAGGCGGCTAAGAAATTCCGTTATGCCTCTCCAACGCTTCCATTCTTGGCATGATCACGTAGCAATACAGTCATTAACACCTAGTAGTTCTATAAGCGGCCATTGTGGCTACGATAACAAAGAGTAATTCATTCTGAAGAGATCCAACTCGTCTTCTGACGGTACGTAGATCACTTCCCATTCGTCAGCTTGTAGCTTGCTCTAATTAAACACCTTAAAAAAGAAAGGAAAGGAGGGTTTTGCCACAAGGCAAGTGTCGTCCTTGGTTTCGCAATAACTGCCACCGTTTGAGTGATGTTGAGAATTACAATTTGCTGGAAGGGCAGACCACGAAAAGGACGTCTTTTGCTTTCGCCATATCGTGCATGCTTTACTGAAGAAGAAAATAAAACAAATTCGTCTGTTTTTTTTCTGTATTGCTTGAATGAAACTTGACAACACGTTTTGTAAATAGAGCGACTTTCGTCTGACCTTGAAAGAGTGTTCGCAATTTGTTTGACGGACCAAGAATTAAAACGAAGCTTCTCCTTATTCAGGCCAAGGAAACTCCTAATATGGGCAGTAAACAGTTCGATTACCCAATCACATTACTGTATTTCAAATGACGTCAAAGCAAAATACCGATCACTTTCCAGAAAGTTCTATGGAGAGATGACGTTGCTTCCATTCGCGTTCGCTAAGCCAATGAAAATTCGCACTCGTTTGTTTTTGTTTGATGAGCCAATTAAATGTTTTGCATTTTTGTTTACGTTCTGCTTTTACGTTTAATTTCAAGGTCATATGAAAGTCGCTCTATCATCATATAAAGCTATAGAAATAACACCAAAAAACTTGGCTTTGAAACCTATTGTGATTCCTTATGCGGTTAATTTAAAGCTATAAATTTGTAATCACGAAACTCTTGACAAAGGTTTCCCTATCTTCACTCATTGCTAACTACCGCTTCAGTTAGGCGAGGATAGAACCGGCTCCATTCAAAATTTAAAATTTAGCTGTTAATCCGCTCCATATATATTGGGGGCTACCAAGATTGTTTTCGATATAAGCGTTTAAAATGTCGTGCCCATTATAACGTGCAAAGGAACCTTTTCATGAAATGTCTTTGGCATATTTTGCACCGCTTACTTTTGACAACTAGGTCAATTCAGCCAAATACAATTTTTTCACAACTTCCTGACAAGGATAAAGGGCATTCTATTCATCTCCCCCCGACTTCCTCCTTCTCCTTTTCATCATCATCGTCTTCATGATCGTCATAAACGTTATCAAAATCAGATGACTCCTGGTCATCGTCATTAGCATCATTATCACAGCTTCTATCATCTTCAGCATCATTGCAGCTGCAGAGATCGGTACATTTAAGTCCTGCTTCGCGATATTGACATCTATTATTGGAACATTGCTCCTTAATTAGATGGAGCATTGCATCAGATATCAGCTTGGAGAAATCTCTGCAAAGCCTTACAGCTGTACCTCGATAGAAACCATTAGGAGGCTGATACGAAATGGTTGCTGCATGCTGTTGACGCTGCAAACTCGGGAGTCACCACTACCAAATCATCTAACCTGACACCGACATGCACGTCTTTGCAGTGTCTCTCATGCAGTTCCCAGAAATGTTAACAGCTTTATCAACCCACCATTAAATAAAAAAATGCGATGAAAATTACGATAATAAAATGCAATGAGAGGCAATGTACAATTTAAATACTTAGGGTTTCACAGAATAAAAAGTCCTAGAATGTGGTACCTTAACGCGATTCATAATTCACTCAAGTGCAATGGCTATTGATTGTGGGAATTGATATCAGGGAGTAATTGGGATGGTTCTTATCACTTAAAATTATTCGCACCTAAAAGCTGCATCTCTGCGTTCTTGAAGGTTACGAAGGCTAGCCTTCAGAATGCCAATAATTGAAAGGCTGCGATTCTGCGCACGCTGCAGATTTGGGGATACCACCCCACAGCGGAGATGCAGACGCTCTAACACTGTGAGAACATATTTTCAGTTGTGACTAGGAAGAGAAAGCATTATAGGGACGTCAATCTCAACCCTATCATTCTTGCGGCACTTCCTTGATTCCATGCACTTCTCTCTTTCGTCTATGACCCACACTTCAAATACACATTCATTTCATTCATCGAGTCCTTCACGAGAGCGAATGATCTCAACAAATTGACCCGCTAAGAACAATGAAATACAACTGGTGGAATACGAAAGCGTAAGAAATTAAAATGTTTTGAGAGTGTAACAACTCACAGGGACTGTACTCTGCACTTAAAACTGTGTACGGCCCCAAAACGAAGACTGTTGCCTCGGTTAAGAATGGGAGAGGACAAAACGCGGAAGCCTACTCCATGGAGTATCCTATGGAGTACCTACATGGAGTACCCCTAAAAATCATTTATTGGTCAAGTTAAATACTCTATCAACATGGTGAGGCATTTAGATGCACATACCTTTATTTATTTCGAGCTTTCCAGCTCTCCGATTGTTACAGTTCGATGCGGTTCACGAATTGGCCGCCATCTTGAAATATCGTATGAGGTATCTCATGTATCCCTTATTGTAGTGTATCATTTATTCTTTTGTGTATTTAGACAAATATTCATACAAACCCATATACTCCTGTATACGAATGCTCAGAATATACCCATGTATACCCCTGTGGTATACAGTGTATGCCCACTAATGCTCATGTATGCCCCTGTGTACCCATATATGCATATGCCCACTTGTAATCTGATGAAATTACCGTGTACAAATATAGTTTTCCATTCCATTCCACTGGGTTATACCGCTGTATATGGGCATACACGTACCTAAATGGGTATGCATGGGTACACGGTTTTTATGAATATTTGTGTAAAAATGCACTATAGTAAGGGATACACGAAATACCTCCAAAACTTCAAGATGGTGGCCAATTCGTGAACTGCAAGTGACCAATAACTGATTCTTAGGTTACTCCATTTGGGTACTCCATAGGGTACTCCATAAAGTAGGGCTCCGCGTTATGTCCTCTCCCGTTAAGAATGCAGATGGCACTCAGCTGTTTACGGACCTGAAAGAAGTATCAGAAAGATGCAAAGAGCATGTTCTCCAACTGCTAAATAAAGAAGGCAACGTCGACAATGATGCAACTGACCACCTAACTGCTCGAGAGACAATGATGCATATGAATGATCCAATCACCATGGAAGAACTAAGGACAGCTGTAAAAGTTGCTGACATTGGTAAAGAACGTGCAATGCGCAACACCGGCGCTGATTACTCTCGGCTCAGTCAACATCGAAATCGATGGACTGCCGGAGAGGTAGAGTATTGCATCATCATCGCCGAGGTCATGGGTTCGAATCTCATTGGAGCCACCTGAACTTTTCAGGTGTTCAAATAAGTGCGAGGATCATTTCTCTCTTTCGGAAGCTATTGTGTTGGAAAGCATTCAAAGAAGCTGATGAGACTAGTGTAACCGCACTTGCAGATCTGGGTAAAATCGCGCAACCCATAGCAAAGACCGCTGTCGGAATTGACAAATTAGTCTGCCTGCTGTACCAGCCTAAGAGATTTATTTCCAACTTTTAAGACCAATGCAATCTTCCATTTCATTAAGGAGCAATGTTACACTAATAGATGTCAATGTCGCAAAGCGGGACTTAAAATGTACCGATCTCTGCGGCTGCAATGATGCTGAAGATGATAGAAGCTGTGATAATGATGCTTAAGACGATGACCATGAGTCATCTGATTTTGATAATGTTGATGATGATCATGACAATGATGATGAAAAGGAGGAGGAGGAAGACGAGGGAGATGAACAGTTTGCCCTTTATCCTTGTCAAGGAGTTGTGAAAAAAATTGCATTTGGCTGAATTGAATCAGTTGCTAAAAGTAAGCGGTGCAAAATATGCCACAAGGAATTTCCTGAAAAAAGGCTCCTTTATTTGCATGTTATAATGGACACGAGACAGATTTATCACTGTTATGTTACATAGTTGTCTAAGTTACATTCCAATAGAAAGTATAAGTAATATTGGGACAATCTGTCCCCATGAACAATAGTTACAAGGCATTATGTGATCCAGCCTCGTTTTCACGTTAGGGTGATTACATGACCCGTTCTATTACTGTTACGTGTCAGATACACTCCAATTAAAAGTATGAGAATTTTTGTCGAAGATTCGCAACCATTGACGATGGTTACAAAGCATTTGAAGGTCAAGCCTCGTTTCCTTGTTGGACTCTGAGGGTACTTTTTAACCCGCCATAAAAGCCGGCGGTGCAAGCTACAAAATTGTCGACAACATTTGGCATGTTCCTTAGGGTCCTCTTAACACATCTTGATAGGCGGTTTGCTTTCTTCACGAAATTCCCACGGGACTTCATTTCGGGTGCGTTCGATTGACCGTATTCCGGAATAGGAATACATGGAATATAAGTTAGAAATCCTTCGTTTTTACGGAGATTCACATTAAAATTGTCAAACATCTGCTAAAATGCTATTTTAAACATATTTTTATTATCCGTACTGCTTTGCAACGCGCCAAACATACCGTTTTCATAATCACTCCACGTATTCTTATTCCGCTGGGAATAGGGTCGACACTACTAGATTTAGTGCACATAGTACACGAAGTGCTTCATCATCCTCAGCAGCTTCACGGGCAGGAGTACCTCTAATTGCTATACTTCAAACAAGGAGATGGTCCTCCGAGCAAACTTTTGCTGAACATTGTTGTGTACCTAACACGAAAAAACTTTTGCTGAAGTAATCTATAAGGCCTGAATTGAGACTGAAGCATTTTAGTGAAGTTGAAGTTAGTAACAGTTGACTGATCAATGTACTCAAGTATGTGATAAGATTTCATGCGATGCTCTTTCCAGGTTGGGCTGAGATTAAAGAGCTTTATGTTGCATTGATGTGTTCTAGCCTGTATTTGTCATGGCTTCAAAATCTCACATGATCCCTCAAGCCGATGACGTAGACGAATTACAAAATTAAGCAAGACTTACCTGGAAGTCGAAGTTTGATTGAGATTCTCCTACGTCATCTTAGGCTTGAGGGATCAGGTACCCACCATAGTAGAGACCCCTCCCTGTATTATATGATAAATACAGGCCATATTCCTTTGAAGACTGAAGTACGCATGCGCACTGCAATCTCACCTGATCCCTCAAGCCTAAGATGACGTAAGAACATCAGTAAGAAAGCTCATTTTTGCAAACACTTTGATTGGTGTAAGGGTAATTTAAAAGCTACATGGAAGCTAATTGGAACATTAATAAAAAGGAAGACCAAGGGCCAAACTACACCTCTAAGAATAGTAAGGAATAACAAAACATATACTAACAATGCTGATATTGCAGACCAGTTCAATAAACATTTTATTAATGTTGGCCCACTCAGTCTAGCCAGCAAAATCAAGAACAGCAACGAAAACCCTACGTAGTATATCACATCATCACCAACCAATAGTTTTGTTATGTCCTTTGTCACTGAAACTTTCAGGTCTCTACTTTGTTTAAAACTCTAGATGCAAACAAATCATCAATTGATATACCTAACAAAGTAATAAAACTAGCTCCTGATCCACTATCAGTACCTTTTACTCAAATTTATAATCAATCAATTGAAACAGGCATCGTGCCTAATGTACTGAAAGTCTCACAAGTCACTCCAGTTTACAAAAATGGTGATGTCACTGACCCAGGTAACTACAACTACAGGCCTATTTCAACTTTATCACCATTCAGTAAAGTTTTAAAGATTAATTTATAATCAACTATACGACTTCTTAGAAAAACATAGCATTTTGTTTCAGTTTCTGTTTGGGTTTAAGAAAGGGTACTCAACTGAACAAGCTATTTTAGAAATCACTGATACAATTAGAAAAGCTTTTAGATTTGATACTGTGAATCATGACATTCTACTCTACCACTGTGGAGTAGGTGGAACTCCTCTTAACAGGTTTAAAAACTACTTATTCAATCGCACCAAGTTTGTTAAGATTGACAATATTTAACTTAGTCCAACTATGAAACGATTGTTTGTGGTATACCGCAAGGATCAGCGCTTGGTCCACTCTTATTTTTACTCGGGCCCGTAAAGGCACGAGTTAAAAGGTGCGGTTACACGGGGCACTTTTACCGTGGTAAATTGCCTTTTTACCACGGGAAACTGTATTTAGTAGTGTGACCGACGCTTCCCGAGGTAAATTTCCCGTGTTAAATATCCATGGATACGTCAAAAAGATCAGTGGAAGCGCCCATGACATTTAACGTGGGAAATTGGAAGGGTGTTTTGATGCCCGAGGTACAAGAGCCAATCGCTATGCTGATGAAGTTGTGATTAAATTTCCCGCCAATGAATTGCGTGAGATTTCGTTTTACCTCGGTAATCTTCGTAACGTGTGACCCCTAGTTAACACGGTATACTAAATCCCAAGTGTGAGGCACCGTGGGATAATTTACCGTGGGAAATGGCATTTACCATGGTGAGTGTAACCGCACCTATAAAATACGTTTGACTTCAGTTTTTTTTCCTGTGCAGCAAAATGCACAATAGAAAAACGTAGCGGTGTTTGATTGGGTAATGCACAATAGAAGCCACGTGCGCTGTTTACATTGGTTATTTAAAGCAAACCACGTAATCCAAGACCATGAAGAGCACCGTGATGCGTTGTTTGGGATTACTGAAGATCGACCTTGCGTTGGCTTAATCGATTTCTCCTTGGGGCGCTCATAACACATACAAAGAAAGGCATAGGCTTTTCGCGGTAGACCCACACTAAAAGATGTCAAGCGCCGGCTTCGAAACAAGTCGTTCCGCGAACTGAATGAAATAACAACATACTCGAATGTAACTGAAATGGACGCAACTATTGAAAGTGATGCTAGTCAAAATACGAATTCTTTAATGAGCAGCGGGTACCTTATTGAGAGCTACTTTGAAGATGACGGCGACAAAGAACAAATGGATGCCATATTGGAATCTTCTGAAGACAAAGTAAAAACACTGGCACAGCGAACAAATGGCCTCACGCTTGTACCATTTTCACCGCGAACAAACAGCCTCTCGCTCAGTGGCATTGACTACGGAGATACGTTTTCTGTCTATTGCGTTTTTTTGTTTTATATTCTTAAACAGTTTGTTTCTTGTAGTGGTCTAGCTTATATCCTTTGTTAACCTAGCCATATTAGCGATCGTGTTCACTGCCATCTTGTGTAGATAGTTCTGTTCTATTTTTACAAGATTTGATGTCATCAGTGCATGGAGACTGTGATCCGCTCTTTAGAAAATAAATGTGATGTAGTTTGAATGGCTGTACAGAAATTTCCTGCAAGCGCTTGTTGGAAGAAAAAAAATTGCATGCAGCAGAAATGAAATAGAAAAAAAATTCTTGCACTGCCGCAAGCAAGAAAAAAAATGTTGCAAAGCTATTTCATCATTCCTTAGGTAATATTAAATGATTCTAAAGAATGACATTCCGAAAACATGTAGCTATACAAGGATTACAAGAATGATTTTGTATAGCTTACAACATTTTAAGGCTTTGCAGCTCCATATTAGAACTATTACTGCAACAACCTCAATGTAAATGTAAATACCCTCTGTAAATGTAAACACGACACTTTTTTGAGGAAAAAAAATCCTGCAGAGAAATGAGGAGAGAAAAAAAATATCCTGCAGAGCATTTAGGAGGGAAAAAAATATCCTGCCCACGGGTTGCTAGAAAAAAAACAAACTTGCTGACCAGAAATCACCCACCCCCCCTACTCAAGAGTTAAATGGTCGGTCCCTAATTTAACAACTTGTCAGAGAAAATTGATTTACTCGTATCACGAGAAAAGATATTTCAATCTTATATAGCTTTATATTAGAGAGAAAGCCGACCACTAGTAAATGTGGTTCTCGAAGCGTTGCTTTGCAGCGGCGTATTCACTTCTTGATGCAAACATGACGCTGCACTTCTCGAAATTTAAAATCCACCAAATAAACGGACCCAAATGTCCCACTTTTAAGCTCTTCTTTAATTTTTACTGAACTCCATGACAACTCTGGAAACTCAAATGCACGTCGTCTTTTTTTAGTCAGAGATGAGAGCTTAAAAGAAGCCACCATCTCTTTCCTAGCACATTCACCTATCTTCTCCTGTGCAAAAATAAGATATGCAAAATAATTTTCGTCAAAGATCTACCTACAGTGCATTTTTAAAATTCCGGTCTTTTGGCGGCCTGGTCATTTGTTTGACTTGTACACTTTTGTTTGTTCCACGTTTGCCCTAGTAAAATTACCGATTCCCGTAAAACGTTGGAAATCGGTCTGGACCAGCTCCTGTGGTATAAACGCGCCGAGTGCATTGTTGAATTAAAAATAAGCACGAGGGAATTTTTTTTGAACACGAGAGAATGCCGAGAATGTTTACTAGCCGTAATTACTTCTTGAATGTTCTTAAAAATTCCCAAATGCTAATAGTACTCAACAATGCACGAACAAATTGTTTTTTTCAGTACTTATTTAAACGTCATGTGATAAAATAAAATAAAAATAGAATAAAATAAAATAATTAAAATGAACATGAGATAGACAAAGAAATAAACAAATTAGCAGTCGAACTATGCTATCATGTTTCTATAAATCCACCTTTTTCAAATCCATGTTTTACAAATCTACCTTTTACAAATCCATGTTTTACAAATCTACCTTTTACAAATCCATGTTTTACAAATCCAGTCCATGTTTTACAAATCCAATCCAGTTGATATTTTACAATATGCCGGTACGATTTGTAAAAGAATGTTGTTGTTTTGTTTTCTCAAAAATAGCCTGTTCCAGGCTCTCAGATAGTCGAGAAAACGAAAGGAACAGCCTGTGAAAAGCGAGTGGGGGCTTGGGTCGAGGCGAGGCGGGAGAGCCTGTAAGCATCTTTCCGGTATACCAGCTCCTGGTATACCCTCTGATTGGTCAATTTTGACAGTTTACATCAACACCTTCGTCATCATTTTGATTCACGCGCGGAGCACGAACTCTGTAGCCGAGTGTCTTAATA
This sequence comes from Montipora capricornis, assembly GCF_036669925.1. NCBI lineage: Eukaryota > Metazoa > Cnidaria > Anthozoa > Scleractinia > Acroporidae > Montipora > Montipora capricornis. The sequence goes on from NC_090886.1 coordinate 34,611,126, forward strand.
TTCTCAAACGTACAAGCCCTCAGATTCGAGCAAAAGTTGTGTCTGTTCAACTTTAATAAGTCGAAAAAACTAGCCGTTTGCAATGCTTCCAACTGGTTTTGGTAAAAGCATAAATTTTCAGTTACTGCCGCAAGTTGTGAAAGCGCTTCAATGTTGTGATACGACATCTCTCCACACCGCTTACAATATAGCATCACTGGGTACGATATATAGTTCGCATTTGACACAACTATTATCTCCCCTGCACGCCACAATTGTGAGCATTCAACGGCGCTCTCTGAAAACTCTGACGAACGAGAAAAATACAATATTTTGTTATTCTTTCTTATGCAAATACTTGGCTGCGTATTCGAATTCACCAGCTCGGGTCAATCAAATTTCTGCCTTCATCGCCTTCGAAAAAATGAGAGCAAAAAGAGAAAACCAAAAAAATTTGCCGAAAAAGGGCTTGTATTTCCGTTGTATGTCTTAAAGCTTTAAAAGATCAAGCGATTTTCAGGAAGCCAAGGTGATGGCTACGTGTCTGTATACTGCAAATGCAATTGAAGCCGTCCACATGAAATATCAATCTTTCACATTCATTATCGGTTGTCCTGATGCATCAGAGCTGAAGTTTATTGATGAGGCCATCTTATCATCTAGGCCAGAAACTTCAATGGTCGGGTTTCTGTTTTCCTTGGAAAAGTCAACAGAGCGTCGGGAACTCGCAGCTTTCGAACTGGTCGTGTCTTTTGGTCGAATTTGCTAAATCTCCCGTGGGTGATTTCCTTGACACTCGTTTCCCGGTTGCTTTGACAATGCCTTCGTTCGCTTGTAAAGTTATTTTCCCAAAAATTGCCTTAAATTCTGGCTAACGTACTCGCACAAGCGAGAATTAACGCATCACCTTTGAACAACAATAAAAGAATCGCGCTTGAACTCGCGTGGGACCACACAATGCCGCCCTTTTTCAACACTTTGACATTGACATTTTGACATGCGAAAGGTTATTTGCAAAGTGGGCGGAATGAAGAATTTAAAGAGATGCTTACAGGCTCTCCCGCCTCGCCTCGACCCAAGCCCCCACTCGCTTTTCACACGCAGTTCTTTTCGTTTTCTCGACTATCTGAGAGCCTGGGTCAGGCTATCTCAAAAACGGAACGTATTTATTTTGAATTCAGGGGGAACTATTTACACACTGAGGTAGAGTGACCAATCAAAACAGAATTTGTAATTGGAAATCTAAACATCTTCGAGATACAAAAACAAAGTTGTGAACACGTAAACCTGAAATATTGCAAATCATAATGCTGACAAATCCAAAAGCGAAGGAAAGGACGTTTTGGATATCTGAATGAGGGGGGTGAATAGGTTCGCGGATCGGCGGATTTGGCTAAAAAACCAACTCGGATTTCGGATTTTGAGGACACATTTTGCGGATTGGCGGATTTTGAATGCTCGGCGGATCACGGATTTCTTCAATATTTCAGCGTGGATTATGGATTTTGTTTGTTTTGGAGTGCGGATCGCGGAAATTAACTTGGCGGTCTGTTTCTATTTTTTTCTGCCTGACCTTAGAACTAGACTAGATTACAGCGGTTATCAGTAACACGCGCCCCTCGTCGTCATTTTTTTATATTCGAAAATAAAATAAAGATGGACGTCAATCAAATGTTTCCACGACGAATCTAACTGCCCGTAAGAGAACAGGAGTATCATCATGAAAACATTTGATTGACGTCAACCTAAAGTGTACTTTCGAAATATGAAAAAAGTCGTTGAGGGGCGCGTGTAACTGATAACCGCTGTAACACATCTTTGAACTTCAATGTAATCGGAATCCAGAAACTCTAGGACCCCAGGTTTTCAGCTTCGGGCCAGACAAGAAGCCAGTGTCCTCACCAGACCCTCACCACGTGTACCATCGGCACGGTCAACATGGAAGGTCAGGTCATTGAGGTCATTGAGACAAAGACCATCGATTTCGTCACATTTTTTACCGAGAAGGTGCCAAAGGCGATGAGTTCCTTCATAAGAACAAGATTCGGTGGTGCGTCGATTCCAGCAACTACGGGAGCACGTGCATATGGAGCTGCAGTCAAACAGAGAACAAATCGGCCGAAGGTTATCTACCAGAGGCATCTGCGTATCTCAGAGAGAGTGAATGTGTCCGGAGTGGCTGAAAGTCCTGGGTGCGGATCCCCGATTGTGACAGTGATGCTAGTGATGATGATGATGAGGTGACTGACGTTTCACAACTCGATAGGGGGTCCACGTTCTTGTTAGGAACGACTACGCGATTTGGGCGCCAAGTGCGGATAAACAGTAAGCTAATTTCATGACAGGTATTTCTTCTCTAACAGTACTGCGGATTCGGATTTTTGTAAAAAATATCTGCGGATTGGCGGATTTTGCGAAAAATTAGCACGGATCGACGGATTTACTGACCCCTATTCACTCGCCCCCTGAATGACTTTAGGTTGGATTAAAGGATATATTGTTAAAAATTCCAAAGTTATCCCTTTTCGTGTTAATTAGTAATGCAAACAAGTCTAAGTAATAAATTGGATTAACGAGGCACCAGTGATTGTATAGCTAGTAATTGCCATGGTTCGCATGTAACATATGTAATCATGAGAAGATTCACGGAAAACGGAATTTGAAATGTTATGCTGGGGTACGTATTTGAAGGTAAAATAGGTATTTGTAGACTTTATGCTTCGATGTATTTTGCACATAAACAAGTATCTGTTCTTCTCTTTAAATCAAATTTTACTGCCCTGTCAGTAAAATACGGTTAATGGAATGTGACCGTACTAAAAGGGCTATTCATGTCGCGATAGTTATCTTCGCGTTCTTTGTAGTCGGCCGTTCAAGGTCATACAATCAACGGTTTTGTTACTCGGAATACCTGAAAGGCATCCGAGTTATATTCTGGGAAGAATTTAGTTTTCTGTGCAGCAAATGGACAATAGAATTAGGAGGCGGTGATTTCATTGGCTAAAAGCAATGTACTACACCCCTCCGAGCAATACATTTGACCTCCCTCTGGGACAAAACAACTGCAACAAAAAATAAACACAAACGCGAAGGAGTAGATTTCAGATAGCGAGAGACTTGAAACACCCTCACGTCTAACAGAATTAGAAGAAAATCGGTATTTATAAGGTACAGTGGAGCAACTAAATGATGGGTTCTACGTTGGGGCTTCAGCGTGACTCGTTTAATTTCGTTTGCTGATTCAAAGCCCATGTTTCACGATATAGCAAATGACGCAATGCAGTGCAGCTAAAAGTGAATATGCCAGCCAGCTGGATTCAGCGGTCTAGAAATGTTAGAAATAAGATATTTACTATAATCCTGCCTGTTGACAACATGACTAAATCGCCAGTACAGAACTTCCAGCAGCGGTATGTTATAAATGGCCGAGATTTCTTACTCTCTTTCTGCCTCAGCTGTTCTTTGTACGAACATCATCCGCCGATGCCTATTTTTTATTGTTAGGGACGGACCATTAGAAAAGTGATGGGGGGGGGGGGGAATGGAGAAAAAACCAAAAACATATTCATGCAAGGGAAAATGCCAAGAGAAAAAATTCACGCAAAGAAGGTAAAGAAAAAAAATTCATGCAGAAGGAAGGTCCAATTGTGACTTTATTTACAGTGCATTTCACGAAACTTTTGACAGGCGATTTGCGAAGTTCGTTGTAAATAAATTTCATAAGTTCGCTTCGAACTTGGGAATTTCGATACGTAACTGTCAATCAAAGGGCAAACTTTGAAAGTGTTAAAAAGAATTGATCTTCATGTTAGTTACCTAGAGCTGGAGGTCACCGGCCGCGTTGTTCACAACACTCTTAATTTGGAACCTTCGCAGATGAATACCGTTTTTCACTTACCCATATTAATTACTAGTACAAAATGGTAAAAATGCTGCCGATATTGAGTATGGTAATTGTACCCTATGTGTCGATATTTCATGGTTGCTTAGTAACGCTTGCGACATGCGCATTAAGGATATAGGCTCGCCATGTCTCTTGCCAAATGGTTGACGTTGTACATCAAGTTTGTTTGTTGTTATAAATAAATTCTGTTGAGATTTCAAGACATGGTGGCAGCGGTGAAACAAGTAAAATGCTGAAATTAAGCCCTCCAGAGAAATTTGACTTTTCCAAACCGCTCGACTGGCCAGATTGGAAGCAGAATTTCCTGCGATTTCGATTCGCGACGAAACTTCACAAAGAGGAAGGCGCCGTGCAAGTCAGTGCTCTCATTTACACGATGGGGAGAGAAGCAGAACATGTGTATAAGTCCTTTACCTTGGCTGAAGGAGATGATGCAAAATTCGACGTGATTTTGGCGAAATTTGATGAACATTTCGTGCCGAAACGGAACATAATTCACGAGCGGGCACGTTTTCACCAAAAAATCCAAGAGCAAGGGGAGACAGTCGAATCGTTCGTACTTTCGGGACAGCCGCGATCAGCAAATACGGGACAGAATCGTCATTGGAATTCTGGATAAAGGTGGGTCGCAGAAATTGCAGTTAAAGTCGGATTTAACGCTGGAAGTCGCGATTCAAATAGCTCGCCAGTCAGAAATGATCAAGTCTCAGGTTACTGATCAGAATTCCCTCGCATCGAAAGTTGTTGAGGAGGTGCACAGTAAGAAGAAAGCGTCTAATCCACGTTGGAAAAAGGGAAAAGGAAAGAAAGAGGATCCATCCCAAAAACGGGGTCACAAAAAAATATGTGGCAGATGCGGTCTTCACCACTCAAAGCCCGAACACTGTTTAGCAAAAGACAAACCATGTTAGAAATGTCAAAAGGTGGTTCACTATGCAGCTGTCTGTTGGTCCAAGTCGGTGAGTGAAGTGAATAGTAGTGGTGGTGGTAGTGCTTCAAATGATAGCAGTGCTGGTCGTTGGTTCTTAGGTGTGTTGTCAAGTGATTTACATCAGGGTGACAAATGGAAGGTCCAGCTTAAGGTCAGTGGTAAGCCTGTGGTGTTTAAAATTGATACAGGTGCAGATATTACCGCCATTTCAAAGTCTACCTTTGATAGTTTACCAAATCAGCCCAAGTTACATGCATCGAAGATAGCCCTTTTCAGTCCAGGAGGCAAGTTGCAGTGCGCTGGGCAGTGACACATTGCAACAAGAAATATGTCAATGTTTTTGTAATCAGTGGAGAACATGCAAGTAACTTGCCGGGTCGAGAAGCAGCTTGTGAAATGGGTTTAGTTGCGAGATTAGAAGAGGTGGATGCTGAGTTGTTTGGAGATATAGGCTTGTTGAAGTGTGAGCCAGTTAAGATCCAACTGGATGAGAATGCCCAACCCTACTGTATGAACACAGCAAGAAGAATAGCTTTTCCCTTAATGCCAAAAGTAGAAGAGGAACTCAAGCGGATGGAAGAAGCTGGTATCATCGACAGAGTAACAGAGCCGACAGAATGGTGTGCACCCATCGTACCAGTACAGAAAAGTAATGGTAAGCTCAGGATCTGTGTCGATCTAAGAAGGCTGAACAGTGCAGTGAAGCGCTCAAGATTCGTACTTCCTGCCTTGGAAGATATCGCGCCCAAACTTGCTGGTGTCGGGTACATTTCGAAACTTGACGCGTCCAGTGGATTTTGGCAGATCCCTCTACATCCAGATAGTGCCAAGTTGACCACGTTTATGACTCCGTTTGGTAGGTTCTGTTTTAAAAGACTTCCATTCGGAATCACGTCTGCCCTAGAAATTTTCCAGTCTCTAATGAGTAATCTGTTAAAGAACAGAGAAGGTTGTGAAGCGATTGTGGATGACATTATTGTGTATGGAAAGTCTGCCGAAGAACATGATGAGAACTTACAGAACATGTTTCAAGTCATTAAGGAGTCAGGACTGAAACTGAACAAAGAGAAGTGCGAGATCAAGAAAAACAAGCTAACATACTTTGGACATGTTCTCAGTGCCGAGGGCGTAGGTCCAGACCCAGAGAAGGTGAAGGCGATTACAGAGCTCGAAGCGCCAACCAATGTTCCAGAACTACGCAGACTGATTGGCATGATTAACTACCTTGGGAGGTTTATTCCCAACCTTGCTTCAGTAATGCGTCCAATCAGCGAACTACTTAAGTCAGATACCGCTTGGACTTGGGGACCTCTCCAGCAAACTGCATTTACCAAGGTCAAGGAAATCATTTCAAGCGATACAGTGTTAGCATTCTATGATCCTAAGATACCCACTGTTGTTTGTGCAGATGCTAGTAGTTATGGGATTGGCGGGGTTCTGATGCAAGGTCCTAGTGACCAACTCCGCCCAGTAGGTTTTTGTAGTAGAACACTCACAGAGACTGAAGTCAGATGTGCTCAAATTGAGAAAGAGTGCCTGGCAGCAGTGTGGACATGTGAGAGACTATCACGTTATCTAGTGGGGCTTCCAAGTTTCCAGCTCTTGACAGATCCCAAACCTCTGGTACCACTGATCAACCAGAGAGATCTTGATAAAACACCATTAAGATGCGAGAGACTTCTAATGCGCCTTATGCGGTGCAATCCTCAAGCAGAACATGTACCTGGCAAGCATATGGTGGTGGCAGATACTCTGTCTAGAAGCCCTTGTAAGTTAGGACAGGAACCCAACACGGTAGAAGATGTTCAGGCATTTGTAGACTTGGTTGAATCTACAAGGCCAGCCACAAGTGATCAGCTTAAGAGAATCAGAGAAGCGAGTGAAAAGGATGCCCAGCTCCTGAAAGTGATGGGATTCACACTGGAAGGGTGGCCAACCCGTGTGGAAAAAGTTCCCCTCCAGATACGGGAGTTTTTTTATTCTCGTGGACACTTGTCAATGAACAACGGTTTATTAACATATGATGATCGAATAGTGATCCCTGCAGACATGCGAAAGGAGATACTGAAGCGCATTCACACAGGTCACCAGGGTATAACAAAGTGCCGCGAACGTGCTAAACTTTCTGTGTGGTGGCCGGGTATTTCAAAGGCGATCAAGGCAAAGGTGGAGTCATGCCAATTCTGTCAGGAAAACCAACCATCACAAAGAAAGGAACCACTGATGACCACAGACCTACCTGATAGACCGTGGCAGAAGTTGTCCACCGATTTGTTTGAGCTAGCCAGTCAGAAGTACCTAGTAGTGATGGACTATTATTAAAGGTTCATTGAGATATTAAGCCTAGTTGGGACAACAAGCCAAGTTGTCATCCAAAAGCTGAAGTCAGTGTTTGCAAGATGGGGAATTCCGGAGAACTAATAAGTGACAATGGTACACAGTTTAAGCCACTACACTTTGATGAGTTCAAAGCAAAGTACGGATTCAAACACACCACATCAAGCCCGCATCATCCCCAGGCAAATGGTACCGCAGAAAGTGGCGTGCGAATCGCTAAGAGGATTTTGAAACAGGAAGATCCATTCCTTGCCCTTATGGCCTATCGGGCAACCCCAACCCCAGCAACTGGAAAGACGCCATCAGAGCTGATCATGGGAAGACTGATACGTACTACACTTCCAACACTGACCAAAGTTTTAGAGCCAAAGCTTCCAAACCATACAGCAATCAAAAGAGCTGATATCAAAGCCAAACGGGGCTACAAGGAGTCCTTTGACAAAAGGAATGGCGCGAGAGAATTAGCAAAGCTACAGCCTGGAGACCAGGTCAGAGCCAAGCTGGATAATGAGAAGCACTGGACCACAGAAGCTAAGGTCGTCCGTGAAGACCAGAGTCCCAGGTCATACATCATAGACACTGGTGGTAGAAGATTGCGAAGAAATGGTAGGCATCTTAGAAAGGTACCTACACCCACTTGTTATGACACATCAGGGGACGACTCCCAAATTCCGGATATCAACAGTGAGCCTACTCCCAACGTCGTCCAGGTGGAGGATACCGACGTTCCTGAAAGCAGCAACGCCAGTCCTGATGCAAGCGATCCGAACGCGACTCCAGAACAAAGAACCTCAAGTGGTAGACTTGTTAGGAAACCTATTCGTTATAGAGAGGACATTTAGTACTGTTGAATTTTTTTAAAAGTTTTTTTTTGTTTTTTGTTAACTGTGAACTTTGAACATTGAACAGTCGTTGGTCTTACCGTAGGACCACTTATGCTTAGGGCTCTCCTTGGTTAGATTCCAGAACATGCTTAAGCATCGTATTCCACCGATTCATTTTGTTATGGTTTTTCCTTAAAAAAAAAAGGGAGATGTGTCGATATTTCATGGTTGCTTAGTAACGCTAGCGACATGCGCATTAAGGATATAGGCTCGCCATGTGCTTTTGCAAATGGTTGACGTTGTACATCAAGTTTGTTTGTTGTTATAAATAAATTCTGTTGAGATTTCAAGACACCCTATGAACTGAACTGTGAAGAATTGTTTTGCACAAGACATAATGGTATTGTTATGATAGGAAATCAATTGAAACTGTTTTAGGTCGGGGGTTTTCTAGGTTTGAATAGATATTGCGTGCATGTGGCATTTTTTGTTTCAGAATGTTTGGTTGTTTCAGCTTTCATTAATATTTAACAATTATTCTTTGAAATCGAGGTGAATATTGGCAGAATTTTGAGCCGCGAAGCGGCGAGGTAAATATTCTGCCACTATTCACCGAGATTGAAAAGAATAATTGTTTTAGTATATACTCACGAAGTGATCTCAACAACATTTGCAGAAGAAAACCATCCAAAGTCGATTTAATTGACATCTCAATTCATGCGTGGAAAACGTGCAAGCGGCACAAAGCATGCACCGAGACACCCACGGCTGGAGACTGAGCCTACACAAAGCATGCGCGAAAGTGTTTACAGAAGCTTCAAACATGACAAATCTAAATAACCTTCGTTAAAATCCTCGTCACAAACAGCAAAATGGTGATTTAACACCGTTTAAATCAGGAAGCTAAATCAAAAGTCTGCTTGTTAAAACACTTTCACCGTTCGATCAAAGTTTTTGAGGTTAATTTGAAATGGAAATTGAATGTGCAGTTGGTAAAGGATCCACGTGAAATGGCAGCTGCGCTGTAACTGAGGTGAGCGTTAGTTATTGGGTTGCCAAACCCAGTCGGAATCTGCGTAGAATTTCGCCTGTCACTCCCCTGCTTAGTGGTGTCATTGTGCATAGAGTCTTCTGTGCGTATTTTGTTAGGTTTGAGGGGGCTGGGGTAATGCGTAGATTTCTCTGGTGCACTCGGGAGGACATTTAATTATTAACCTGGAATGGCGTTGAAAGTCATTGTAACGCAAATGGCGTTATAGTGCATCTTTAATCAAAATATGCCCTTATGGAGCTCAAGAATGGAACGTCAATTGGATAAACAACTTAGGCGATGAACAATAAATACCTGGAATCTTTAAAGCGACGAGTAATGGTCTTCGACAACAATTTCATTTTTTGCCGTTGGATATCAATCAACCTTTAACTTGGTACTATATACAACACTGAAGTCAAATAGCAATTCTGTTATGGATTTACCAAACAATGAGGGAATCGAACGCCTTGAATGCATCACTGTGTTTACTGAAGTCGTATCTAAGTTGTCCGACAAGTTACATTCATTTTATGACTCAACTCAGCAAAGGTAAAAAAAAAATTGGAAATATGACAGTGAAAAATTATTTGAATGAAAGCTTGTTGTTTCTTTTGTGCTTTATTGTTTACCGTCAAGGTTCTTTCGAAAAGGGTTTGATGTGAACTGTCAAAAATTTATTTAATTGCATATGCTTTGTGATTGTGTGTTTCGTTTGCACGCACGCAACTGAAATAGGAAGGGTTTCTTGCCTCTTATAGCAGATATGTTGTTTGTTTCAATAAATGTTTCGCTGGAAAAGATATCTGTGAAATTTCCAGCTTTTGTAAATTTATCATGTTGTGTAATTTTCGAGCTTAACAAATTTGCATACATGTGTTGAAATGTGATACGGGGAGAATTTTTGTGGTAGCCCATAAGTCACGAAAATAAACAGGTCTGTTGGAAGCGTGCTTGAGTTTCAACAAAATGAACCCCAAAATCAGCAAACAATTGTGACGCCGATAAATAATAAAGTTGGAATTACCTGGTGATAAATAACCTCGTCTTGGAAAGTAAATTTTTGACTTTGCAGAAACAATGGTCAATCTCAATAGTTTCGGCGATTGTGATCTTTGTTTTGACTTCGCTCATTTAATGTCAAACTTTATAACACTTGACAGAAAAAGAAACTTACGAAAACCCGGTATCTTGCCATCATTTGACACAGATGCTTCACTGTTTGGCGAGTAAACATGCCGCGGTAACTTTATCACGGCGCCCGCTGAATTCCGGCGATGTCACTTTCGATTTTGCGATTTATTTGTGCAGCCAAAAGTACAATAACACAATTAAACGTAGCAAAAATCTCCCAAAATGTTTGTATTCTATATTCACGGTTCAAAATTAATGTTGTTTTCATGTCGTAAATATGTTATTCTCGAGCGAACGTCCTGGAAATGTTCTTCTGCTCTTTCTAAAAACTGTGTATCAATATTTATTTACTTTTGCATCAATATTTGTTTTTGCATAAAGCAAGCTAACAAAATCTGCACCTTGCTGAGTTCGCATTTGTAAGCGTTAATAGTATTTTCGGTCCAATGCTTCTGTTTTACGAAGGGATATGTCTTAGGTCACCCATCCAGATACAGGGCTTAACTTAAATAAACTTTAGTATTACAAAGCTGTCAGATGCTCAGAGGGCACGCTTAAACTTGTGCTGAAAAGAAGTTGTGAGGGAGCTTGAAAATTATTAGAAGCCAATGTTCCTCACTTCCCATTTATTTCCTTCTATCTTTCTGGGTTCAGTACTTTGCTAGTAACCACATGTCTTCTCAGGCTATTTACCCAAGACTTCTACCATGGAACTACAATGATAGACAATAAAAAAACAATATTGTGCACTGTTAGAGCTACATATTACGCCAGGACAGATCTGTTTCCTCGTGAGAACGTGTGAGGACCTGTGAGCCAAAGGGCCTCTGCTGGTATGACTTCTGGGTGACCCCTCTTCTCTTACCCTTGAAAACTTTCAGGCCAAATTTTGTGGCTTTCTTTGTCTTCTGTAGCACAGCATCATTTTGTATTCTCAATATTTCCGATTCATAAATGCTGGCGAGTTTACGTCGGCCATTTTGTTTTGTTTGGATCAAGCATTATTCACTCCGTAGGGAGTGAATAATGCGAACCAATCAGATTACTTGAAACACCAAGATCACTGAGTGGGCATATACTAATTGATGTTATGCCTTGTCTCCCCTGTCCTCAAAAAAAAGACGAAAGTAATAATACTTTTAATGGCAATTGGAAAAGAATCTTTGAGCAGGACTTCATGATGTGCTTCGGTACATAGAGGAGGCTATATTGTAACCTGTGAAACCTGTTTTCCTGAGAAAATGAACGGTGGCAAAACATCAACATTGAGCAATAGACATTCCGAAAAAACAGTTTAATAAAATGATATATAAAATAACATTTTGTTAAGTACTCTAAAGTCTGACATTATGGTATTGAAAATCAGTTGTCTTTCGAACAGCAACTTGCAATGTTGTAAAATCAACTCGAAAATATTATGAATTTGACATTATAGTCACATTATACTCTGTGAAACACTACAGTTAATTTTTTTTATGACATTCTCATGTTTTTACGACATTTTGTAATTGAAATAATTATATACTGTTAAAATCAGATTGTTCTTCAGCAGCAACTAAACAAAGTGGTAAAATCAACCACATTCTACATATGAATTTGACATTTCAATAACATGATGTCCCCAGCTAAACTGTAATTTTTTTCATCACAAACTTTACCTGTTCAAGAGCAACAGGCTATAAAAATCAAATGTGTGTTTCACAGCAACTATAAAATATGTTGTACAATCAGCTATATACTATTATTCTGAATTTGACATTGCAGGGACATCATGTACTCTGTTAAGCAATTAATTTTTTAACGAAACTTTTTAAATTTATCAATCTAACTCTATGTATGTACATAATATTTTGTGTAAGTTAAATAAAATCAAATTGAAATTGGAAACATCCTAACATTAACATTTTGTTGTAGATATGATATTTTGTGTAAGTCAAATAAAATTGAATTGAAATTGAATACTTCCTAACAGCAACATTTTGTTGTAGATATAATCTGAAAAAAAGAAAAAATGAAACAATCATTTCCCTTGCAAAAATAACCAAAAAAACTACTTTCAGTGAATTAAATGCTATATGCAAGCTAAAGCAACAGTGAAGTTTGTAACACGTTTCAAGATCAGTTCAGTCAGCAAATGAGAACTGGCCACCAAATTAAGCGAAGCAAAATA
>NC_090886.1:34630934-34638434 GCF_036669925.1 Montipora capricornis
TATCAGGCACTATAAATTAAGAAATTGAGTCAGGGTGTCGACTTCAACATAGCCATCCCTAGGTGAAAGGGTCTCAAATAGAAATCGGCAGATTGAAAAATATCTGAGTTTCTCCTATAGTTATTGGGAGTCAAACCTATGGCCTGTGGGTTTGTTGGTCAGAGGTGTCCTGTATGATCATTGAGAGCATGTTGTCGTAGTCCGCCATGATGGATCGCGTAGCGGATAAAGAAGTATAGTTCTCTTGCTAGTACAGAAAAGAAATATGTTGAGCCACTATTAAGCAGCCATGATTCATCGGGAAAATGCCAAGTGGCCACTTTATAGACGGTGCAAGTGGCCACTTTATAGAGGGCTGGCATTCAGCCTCATGTATTAAAATTTTGCCAAATCAATATATCAGTTCACTGGTATACACATGAATGTAATGCAAGCATTGTAATTTTAAATATGACAATGGAAGAATCGCACTTACATAACTGTTATTTTTATTAACATTGTCCAATTCTGCATTGGGAGAATTGTGTTTTTCAAAGTGGAGTTGATATTCGTTGATGTATCATCGGATTGTCTTTGCAAAAGAAGGCATTGAAAGTTGTTTCATTTTCCTCATATAAAGTTCCCTCTTGTACACTTTTTCAAAAAAAACTGAACTGTTTATTGGATTATATAAAATAAGACATTTTCTTGTTAGCACTTTCTGTTTCAATCTTTGGTCAAAATTGTTACCGCTGCTGAAGGGAGACGATGACGTTGTATGCATAAGACACAGACAAAACAATACAAAACAAACCTCCTGCATTTATTTTTGTCATGATACTTCGCAAGGAAATAAATACGTTTAAGGGGGCAGGGGCAATGTCAGTTTCTTCATGTCTTCTTATCCTCAACAAATTCACTCCCAGTGTATTTCAATGGTTTCTGGTTAGAAAATACTTGAATTCATAACCATTGTACAAGGAAGTCTACTAATCTACCCAAAAAGTGTAATAGGGCAAATTTGGGTGTTTGCTCAACAAGAAATGAAGTAATTGATATATGGAACACCATTTCACATGAAATAAGAGTCTTTTTCAGGGGTGTGTTTAAAACACGAAATGGCGGAATGGCAGTTGACATTGTGTGATATGGCTAACCCATACAATTATTGAGAGCTAACTACCTTTGAGTCAGTGATTTTAAGGCTAACCGAAGCGCTATTTAGGCTAACCAAAGTGTTGTTTAGGCTAACTGGAGTGACGTTTTGCCATTTCACCATTTCGCCCGGTTAGCCAAAATAGCGCTTCGGGTAGCCTAAAAATCACTTACTTGAAGGTGGTTACCTCTCAATAATTGTATGGTGTTAACCGTACCACCTACATGTATTTTCAGTTGGTAGGGAGCAGTTATGGATCAATACTTCATGTATAAGTGCATGGAATCAAGTAACTCTTCATGTAATGTAAGTCGAATTATGGCCTTGCTGAGTCGACGAGTCGAAACGATGAAACGACACATCGAAACGATGAAACGCCATGACGAAACGACGAAACAGCAAAACGACAAACGACGACGAAGCAATGTGGTCAGTGATGAGTTGAACTCGTAAAACGACGAGTCGAAGAGGCCAGCCGACGAATCTATTGTAACTGACAAGATGACGAGTCAAACTCACGAAGCGACGAGTCGCCTTCTTAAAACGGCGAGTCGAACTGGCAATTCTACGAGTCGAACTCGGAAAACAACGACTCGACTAGAAGTATCGGTGTTCGGAAACGATGAAACGCCATAACGAAACGACGAGACGAACATTCTGTCCACGATCTACCTTCATACTGATGTCACGCTACATACTAGATCCCGCAAAGACAGACATAACGCCCACGTAATTTCCATTCAAACAACCCGTTCCGAGACATACTACCCCTATAGCTATGTCACCTGTTGAATTTATTTGCAATTGTAAACATTAAGTGATTTTCACCGGTACATTATCTGCGTTGTTATGAATGAGCAACTGGCTGCAGAAACATTTACTTGTTTCGTTTCGTACTTGGCAAATTAAAACATAGGCGCTCGAGAGGCGCATGTGACTACTTCAGAGATGTACAAGGGAAAAAGAAGTAGAATATTCTGTCATGTGAATAGGGGTGGCTGAATTGTGGGAATTGATTCACCACATCTTCCATATCGATAGTTTTTCGACCATCGAAAAATTTACGTGCGATAGATCATTTTCACTGTCACGCAACAAAAAAATAAATTCGAAACGTTCGATGAAAAAGGCCAATAACTTGGAATATTGCGGGAAACAAATTTAGACACCACCTCCAATTCACAGATCTGTGCGGTACATCGTTTCTGAGCTCTTTGTCGAAGCGTTGAAATCACACAACTTATTTTTACTTGTGTAAGCATAGTAAGCTGGGTCTGTTCTTGTTTTGATTTTAGGCTCAGAACGTACAGTACACTTAACAATTTTAAGCGTTTTACCTACTGTGCGAAGTTTCAAGTATTTTATACAATTACTGTACGTACATTCCTGTTGTTTATTAAAGAGAAAAGTTTTTCTGGAAGTGTAAATGCGATATTTGTCATTAAGGCCCTTTAGCCATGAATTTCACCCTACCCCCGGTAATACGGCCACCCCGTTAATACGGCCAATTTTTTTCGGCCGGTTGATGACCGCATTAACGGGGTTCCACTGCAGCTTGGTATCATGGTGTCACCATGATAAGCTACGTGAGGTGACAATTAGGTAATTCGAAATACTGTATTTTCGAAACGAAGGACGTCATGGAACTGAAAACTTGGAAAACGATTTATTTTTCGGGTATCTTCAACCTCCTATAGATGACAATTCAGAAGACCTTGCTAATTTGATGATCTCACTGTGAAACCATCTATAGTTTGACAATTACGTGCTACTGCAAAGCTTTGTTTATCTCGAAAACGGCGGCTTCATTAAACGCGTAAACGGGCTCAATTGGTCGGTTAGAAACAAAATACGAAAGCTACGTTAAAGGGGCTAGGTCATGCTATTTTAGGCATTTTCAGCACTGATCGAATGGTCATAGAATTAACTAAAATATCAAAATAACTGTTCAAAACTATAGAAGAACTCTAACAAAACACAGGGAAGCCAAGAAGGGACAGGGATGGACAAAACCGGAGAGGAATGAAATGGATTGAATTTGGGTAAATTTGAAAAACGTCGGCCCACCTTTTTTCAAATTTATATCAGTCTATATCAAAATGTCATTTACAAAGCTTGAAAATCATTCTCAGTTGTTATGTCGCCGTGATTTTGCAAATGAAAGACTCTTGCTCTGCCAATTTGACGTTTAGAGCTCATAATTAACAAAATTAAACAAAATTACCTAAAATAGCGTGACCTAGCCCCTTTAAGTAACTGTAGTAAGAATTAAAAGCTCACCTCAAAACCGTATTCTTCCCAGATCATCATCTGCGAACACGGGGCACCCGAACATTTCGTTCGTCCTCGCGAACTATCGGCAATTCATCGTACTGTTTGCACAGTCCGAACTTTGGTACTCTTCGTATGCGGATTGGCTCCGAAGTGTATTCTATTGTTACATACTCATTTTCGGAAAAACTAACACGATGGCAATAGTGACTACGCGCCATGCGCAGTAGTCACAAAAACTACCTCGTCCAAAATGTATCACCCTACTTCTTGCCACTTGGTATTCCGAGTAAACGCTTTAAAAAAGCGTCTTGTTGTAAATAAAACGAAGGCATAAAGACTTTTTTCCTAGATCTCAGATTATAACGTACACCTGCATTGGCCAAATCTGTTAAAACCTCATTCATTACTGCTAAAGAGCACGTGTAATGCTTACCTGCTACATAGTAGAACCTGTGCAACTGGCTACTTTAATAGACAGGGTCTAGCTATAAAAGCCTCAGTTAGTCGTCCATGGTTCACTTTGCAGTTTGTCTTCTATGGTAAATCAACTAGGTGTTTGCACTTTGTCAAAGTTTTCCCCTTCCCTCCCTCTCTCCCTTTGGAGATGGGTTGGATATATCGCTTTGCCGTCATGAAAATTGGGTCGCTGCTGTTTTTTTCAAGTGTTGAGATATAGTGCACATCTTCACGTGTCGCGCACGTGACAAAGTGTTTTTTACGTGCA
Source organism: Montipora capricornis (assembly GCF_036669925.1). Taxonomy (NCBI): domain Eukaryota; kingdom Metazoa; phylum Cnidaria; class Anthozoa; order Scleractinia; family Acroporidae; genus Montipora; species Montipora capricornis. The sequence goes on from NC_090886.1 coordinate 34,635,068, forward strand.
GCACTGCACGAAAGTTTGGTCATCTTGGAAAGATGTTTTCACATCTAAACTTTGTTTCTCTTTCGTTTTTTTCTGCAAAAGACTTTTCGATAAGTCATTTCTTTTCATCTTAAACCGTTCAATTAGCGTTTCCTTTCTCAAACACTGAGCAAGAATACCCATCGATCAGTAAAAGCAATGTGCTTAGCCACTTTAGAATAAATACGCTATTTTTGCCTCGTTTCACCACCTGTAATGAAGATAATCTGGGTCCGGGTATTCACTACATACACAGTCGAACATCATGAGAATCGCAATGTAAGGCCGATGTAAGAAGGACATACTTCTCTCTTCTCTTTTCTTTAGTGCTAAATTAACGATACACCACTGTACTTTTGCAGGCCCGAGTATTGGCTACTTGTAGCCTCTTTGTTACTTTATATTAATGACTTGCCAAATTGTTCCAAGAAAATATCATTTCGAATCTTTGCTGATGACACAAATATGTTTTACATAAGTGATATGCTACAACATCTTGAAACAGTCATGAATGAGGAATTGAAATTAGGTTTTGAGCACTGCATCGTAAACAAGCTATCCATAAGCCTTGCTAAGATAAACTATATCTTAATCTCAACTTCAAGATCTAATGAAAGTATAAACTTCATTCATAATATTGAATGCAAAAGTCGAATAAAATATCTAGGTGTCTACAGGCGCGTAGCGTCCTATACGCAAATACGCACGTGCGTACTTGAAGTGACAAGAAAATTTTGAGATTTTAAGCAATTGTTTCTATTTTTAAAATTTTACTTGTACGCAACCAAGATTTCCTTATGAAAACACCACTTTCATTAAATTCTAAAAACTAAATTAACAAAAGCTATACTATGTTCTCACGTAGTTTTGCATCGACTTTTTTTACACTAAACAATGCAGTGTTGTTTGGTCAGCGTGCAACAAAAAGGCGAAGTTGCAAAGGAGCGACGTTCCGAGAACGTTGTTGACAATTCCAGTCACGCTAGCACAACCAAAACAATGTTTTGTTTGCGCCAAGTTTGCTCAAAATAAGGGCAAGACGCTTTGTTCTTTGCTTGTATTAACACAACTATTTCGAACAAGAAATAAAGAACGCAGTATTTTTCGCTTAGTTTACTTAGGTTTCTAGATCATATGTACTTGTGCGTACTTGAAAAAATGACCACGCTACGCGCCTGGTCTATATTGATCAAAACCTACATTGGGGACCCCAGATTCAACATATTAATAACAAACTAGCGAAAAATGTAGGCATCATTAATAAATTAAAATATCATGTAGACCTTCATACTTTAGAGCAGTTGTATTTTTCTTTCATTTACCCATATATAACTTATGGTATTACAAGTTGGGGCAGTGCTTGCAAGACCAGGTTACATAAAATTAAAACTAAACTGAATAAATGTGTTCGCAGCATCTTCTTTGCTAATAACAGAGACAATGCTGTGCCATACTTCAGTCTTTTAGAAATCCTTTCACTTGAAAACATTTACAAATTCAAAGTAGCCCTTTTCACACATAAAATAACTAATAACAAATCAAGCGTCCCTACGATATTCAAAGGAACTCTTACCCCAGCTTCCGAGGCTCATAGTTACAACACTAGATTTGTATCGAACCATAATTTTTATCGGTCAAGGATAAGAAATAGTTATGAAGCTGCCACTTTTGCTTTTGCTGGATTTAATGTCTGGGAAAACATTCCCGCTAAATTAAAAACACCGGCTTATAATGACCTTCTATCAGCAATACAAACTGTACCTTTCAAGTACCCTATGAGTAAAATTTGATGTCACTGCCGTCACTATCAATAATCGTTTCTATTTTTTTTTTGTTATATCAAATCCACAAGATATGCAATTTTAATTTTCCTTTCTCCGTTACGCATTGCTTGTAATTTTATGTACATGTAAATGTCTTTGTACGCCAGTTAGTTACATGTGGTAGTGACCAACTGGAAAGCTTAAGCTCCTTTGGTCAATGCGCACATTTTACGTTTGATTATTTTAAATAATAGAAACGACAAATTACATAATATGTAATTTGTCGTTTCTATTTTTTCTTATTTTATGTAATCTATAATAATCACTTTGCTGTAACCTCTTGAAATAGTGCAAAAAATATGTACATCTGGAATATGAAATCTGAAACGTAGAAGCGGAATCTCAATCAAACCTCGACTTCCAGGTAAGACTTGTTTAATTTTTCAATAAAATTGCATCTGTTGTGAAGATTTTCTTCAGTGAATTATAATCATGTTTGGTAATCTGTATTACTAGTGAAAAGTCAAAAAATGAAAAAAAGGAAAAGAAATTCTGTAATATCGTTATTTTTGGCAGTAGTTTGTAGGCAGTTGCTTACAGAACGAACAGAGTTAGTATGTACATATCATGATTATGCATTTGTCAAACCCGATAAGTCTCGCAGTCATGAGTAAGAGGAACTCGCTGCAAGTTCATCCTTGACAGCTCTATTGTGACTCGATACAATATGCGCCAACATCACGAAAATGAGCATTCATGTCAGGGGAGCTTTTTCAAGCTTATCTCTTGACAGTTCTATTGTGACTTATTAGAGAGAAGGAAGAAATTTTCCAAGTTTGATTCACTGCAAAAAGTAAATAATACTTGGAGCTTCTTTTACGAAGATTTTATACCGTGAATTAAACATCTGTAGCCTGTTGCTTTTGAACGAGTCCAGTACAGAAGTTCATGCATTGGCAATGCATTATATACTTAAAAGCGATGTGTTAGCGAATTTCGCAAATTGTGCAAAAATCACGGAGTGCTTTGTTTTTGAAGAAATGAACTACAGTATTAATAGAGCTTGTCTCAATAGTCTTAAATTCATGATGTGGGCGGAACATTCTCCTACTTTGACAAATCACGTGTTTCCGCTTGAGGGCTTTTGAAATGATACACCAGATTTACCCGAGCAATAAATAATATCACAATCATTCAGCGGTCTCGGTAATCAGAATTCGAAGGACCCACATGCAATGTGTTTTAGCGCGAAAGTAGAAATTTGTTTAGTAGTTTTCTTTCTCATTGGTCGAAAAAAAAAAAGACTTTTTAAGCCATGATTATTAAAAACCATAATTTTTTAAGCCTTATTTTTCGCCAGATTTTAAGCCAATATCAATGTCGTGATTACTGAGCGGTTTCGACATTAATTGATTTGTGCCTTTCATTAATCGACTTCCGGGTGTGATTTGGCGTTTCTTATGGGCTAGTGACTCATTGACTTCTCTCGCCTGGCTCATTTAAAACTGACATTTTTAAGGAATTCACTGGGAAATAATTTAAAATCGTAAGTGCTAATATTTGAACAATTGTCTTGGTAAATAAAT
>NC_090886.1:34643434-34648434 GCF_036669925.1 Montipora capricornis
CACACGAGCCCCCCGCGTAGACTCAGACAAAGATTTCGATCTACTCAAAGGAAATGTACGAGTGAGGTAAGCGATAGTGAAGGAAAAAAGAAGAAAACTTGATAAATCTGTGGAGTTGGTTTCTAAAAAGAAGGTAGAATAGTTAGAACTTAACACTGTTGATCTAAATCGGACTCACAGTATCCAGATAAATGACCATGAATTGCCGAAATCTCTCAAAGAGTTGCAGGAAGAGAAAGTCTTCGTACCGCTACCAAAACCATCCTAAAACATCGACAAATGTAAGCCTTTGCTAATCGTTTGAACCCGGAAATTCTTATCTGTAAAAAACATATCATTTTGTGCTCTACAAAAGATCCCACAGCAGAATTTCCTGATGTCCACCAGGATTAACAAGAAGGTTCATAAAAGGGAAAGCATTACCTCCTCGAATAACAAATTTTTCCCATTCTAGTTTTGAAAAACGCACGAGACTTTGAAATACGCCTAAAAATAGAGGATACCCAGAGTGTATTGTTAAAAGGCATCTCTCTGAACTGAAATTCTTCAACAAAAAGAAGTGATGCACTAGGAGATGAAAACGCACATGTAACACAGTTCTGACTTTTGTCACAAAATACCACTCCGCTCACGAGGAAATGGCACCTGATGGAAAATCACCCACATCTAAGAGAACTATTTAACACGCCCCAATACTACGTAGTATATCGCAAAGAAAAAACCATGAAAGATACGTTAGTCAGAGCAAAACAGACAACCATTTGCGAAGAGCAGGAGTAGCGTTAAGGCCCATCAACACTTTTCAAACATGCCAATCTGTCGACGGAGTAGAATAGGGAACAGAACTTGCACTATGGTACCATTTTCTTCCAACATCGAACCTTTTTTTGTATTTTCACCGCAGACCAACGGCCATTATCGATGCTCGGATCAAGCGCGTGGTCACTTTCACTGTTTACACGACTTATTACAGCCCCTCACTCGTTTAAGAAGGTCGTCACGTTTGCTCGTCAATTTCAACCTCATACACTTTAAACACCGTTCTAGCTTCTCAATTCTGTATTGTTCTGGTTCTCTCTCGAGAATAGAGCCAAGAACACGGTGGACGTTGCTAAAACCGAAAAGATTGAGGCGAATATTATGCCTAATTTCCCTTGTGACGCTTACAGACTGAACCTTAGGCCTGTTCCAAACGTCGTGCTACTGCCGTGCCGAACTCAAATGAATTTGGCTTGGCCGTGGCACGACGATGCCACGGCAGCGGTTTCAAACATCGAACCTAATACAGTCGCGCCAAATTCAAAAGGCAAAACAAACCATCCATCCAGCGTAATAGTATGCAAATAATGCAAAATACATTAAATTAATTTATGAATTGAGTTCGGCGCAACAATAGCACGCCGTTTGAAACCAAGTCGTGCTACTGCCATGCGGCACGGCAAGTCCTGCCGGGCTAAGTAGTCGTGCCGAACCTAAGTCAGCCGTGCCGCGCTTAATGGTTTCAAACGGCGTGCTACTGCCGTACTTAAATCGAAATGACAATTTCATTTGAGTTCGGTACGGCAGTGTTTGAGTATTTCCTGATCGTATTTCATGATCTGTCACGTAGTCTTCCGTGGTTTGGTGCCGGTTATCGCGATTACCTCTGAAGGAAGAGATACGAAGTTCGCCGATTCTCACTTAAACTACCTACTACGAGATAGAGAGAAAGGTGCAGATATTGTCAGTAGAAGATAGAACTCATCTATAGCTATCTTCTATTTTAGAGTTATTTTAAAAAGGGAAGGTACGTTTTTTATTGGTGGGGGTGGGCCGGGGTATTTTAGAATTTTTTTTCCAAAAAAGTCGTAGCCCTCCCACTTCCTGGAATGAATTAATGCATGACCCTTCAAAAATACCCAAACAAAAACATATGGCCCTCCCCCACCCCCCTCCACCTATCCAAGACAAAAATAACCGGAAGTGGAAGTAACAAACTGGAAGTGTTACTCATATAGCCATGTTCATCTGCGCACAAAGTAGTTAATTGCGTGGCGTGTGATTGTACGGTGAAAACTTGAAAATGGGCAAGGATGTACGAGGAATAGAAAGAGGGAAATGTGCTTGTGGTGAATGCGAGGATTTCATGAGGTCTGATGGAGCAACTTGTGGCTATTGTGGCTGTTTGCCGACTCGCCATTCTAAAAAGGATGCCCGCTACTCCTCTGACTCAGTTGATGACACATCGGCTGCGGGAACAAGTGAAAGCACAGGTCCTGAGAAGTGGAAAGATAAAGACCTAGGGTGGTTCCCGAACCCAAAGGGCGAATATAGTGATGTAGTAGATCCAGTTGTCGGTTCAAGTTCGAGTAACTTAAGTAACGAATCCTCACCGGAGACTGATTTTATACCAGAATCCCGCGCGGAAACATCAAAATATGGGCGAAAGCGGGCACGGGTCGAGAGAGACAATTATGTTAGTTGGGAGAAGATAGTTCTTTGATAAGTAAATTTTTCGACACCTTTAAAATAATTTAGATTAATCTCGACTGGTAGCTTTGCTTGTATGTACAAAATAGAAGCGACATGGAGTAATTTTTTCCTTGCCAAAAAAAACTATTACCCTCCCCGGGTTGATAATAAAACAGGTTTGACCCTCCCCAATTTGTAAAAAAATTTCTAAGGACCCTCCCCTCCGAAGCCCCGGCCCACTCCCCCTCCCCCCCAATTAAAAACGTACCTTCCCTAAAGTCTAGAAATCTATAGGTAAAAGGTTCAAGAACCTCTAAAATCAGTATACACACAGAGAATAAAGAATCTTTAGACTGAAATGTTTATATCCTGGTTGTTTGTATACTGAGTACAGTGTTAAATAAAGACCTTAAAGAGGAGATGACGGGTTTGTAAGCGGCTCGTATTAGCCGACATTTGTTCAATCTGAGTAAGGTCACGGCTGCTCGTGTGATATAATTATCACGCACACGCTTAAAGAACGAACCATACACATATTCGTCCGTTCACATTTTAGTCAAGTTTTCATGTCCATTTTTAATTCGTTTGGGAAAACGGCGGAACGTTTTAGCTCACTTAAGGTGCTTGACCTAATCACTGAAGCGAGCGCTTAGACTTAATCAGTAAACGAGTGCTATATTCTTCACACGATCTCGGAAAAAAGTATAGTCAACCGAACCGTAAAATGAAAGCTAAAATTTAAAAAGAGTGCTTAGGCCTAATCACTAAAACGAGCGCTTAGGCTTAATAAGTAAACGAGTGCTATATTCATCACAGTATCTCGTAAAGAGTGTGATTAACCGAACCGTAACATGAAAGCTAAAATTTGAATGAAAGAACGAGACTAGTTAGGCTTCATCAGTAAATGAGTGCTATATTCCTCACACGATCTCGGTAAAAAGTGTAGTTAACCGAACCGTAAAATGAAAGATAAAATCCTTATCACTGAAACGAGCGGTTAGGCTTAATCAGTAAACGAGTGCTATATTCTTCACACGATCTCGGTAAAAAGTGTAGTTAACCGAACCGTAACATGAAAACTCAAATTTGAATGAACGACCCGAGACTAGTTAGAGCATAGCGGTGAATAGAGTGGAATGGTTAGCAAGCTCGGCAAACATCAAAGGAGCAAACAAAGATGCCAAGATTTAGGTTGGAAAGTCCACGACTGTGCACAATCTTTTGTTTTGCGCTCATACACTATGCATGAATGACGTAACCATTACGTTTCTGTTGGTTAGTTCTTGAGTACGGAGTAAAAAACTATTATGTTTTGTGCACGGTCAAGGCCAGAAAAGAGAACAAAAACCTACAACAAAGAAAGTTGTCGGGTTTCATAACCATTCCCCTCTATAAATAAAACAAAGCACCCATTGAAAATCACGGAGCAAAGGAGATAGGTAGGTTTTTAGTAAACTGTAGCTATATGGTTTATCGGGATGCAGGGATGGCGAAGTGGAAGAGCACTCGCCTCCCACCAACAGTGGCAGGGGTTCAAAGACTCCTTCCAAATCTATCCCGAAGCTTCAGACTCAGAACAGACTGGGACGATATTGTAGAATCTGCCAAACAACTTGACGTATAATGACTTCTTGAATCGTTTTCTGTCTGAAAATAGAAGTCTGAAAATAGAAGTTTCTAATGCCAAGACCTGCACCTTTATGGAGATAGAGAAATCGTACTGATGCGCAGCCAAAGCGCGACCCGAAAAGAAAAACAAATTTAGAAAGTCCAAAGTACAAAAACGGAGTCGTAAAACTTCACTTTGTTCTTCGAACAAAATAATGGGTGTCAGTGAAGAGGTCACTACGGTGTGACAACAATATCGACTCCCAACATAAAACGCTTATAAAACGTACGTTAAATTCGTCGAAAATTATGGAGCTGGTGTAGCATTCCAAGAGCCCTCAACGCGGAAACACGTGATCTGTCAAAGTAGGAGAATGTTCCGCCCATATCATGAATTAAAGACTATTGAGAGGAGGTCGACAAGAGCTATCATATTGACAATCACGGAGCAAAGGAGATAGGTAGGTTTTTAGTAAACTGTAGCTATATGGTTTATCGGGATGCAGGGATGGCGAAGTGGAAGAGCACTCGCCTCCCACCAACAGTGGCAGGCGTTCGATTCCCAGACTCGTCTTGCGTTCCCTGTTAATTTCAGTTTACACGGTCCCCAACTAATGTTCAACCACTGGAACCACTAGAAACTTAATTAAAGTTCCTTTCCTTTCTTTCCGCACACTTTTTGCTTAGTGGTCATGAAAAAATTCCAACAAACAATTCTTGGTCCAATTCTTGATCGAATCAAAGGAAGAGAAAGTGAATGAATCGCATGTCCTGGCTCCGTGCCCACTTGTTCTATTTGATTAAAAACTTGAACCTTCGTACCGACTTACTCTACGCGACTTTCAGCACGAGTCAGAATACAGTAGATGAGTTATTATTATGAAAATCATCTAAGTGGCACAATATTTCTGGAATCAATTATATGTACAGTGATTAATCAA
>NC_090886.1:34653434-34655934 GCF_036669925.1 Montipora capricornis
ACGTAACAATGCAAAGGTCATCATATAAAGAGCTGCTCATATATCGAGCTTGGGCTACTTGCGGTAAAACGACTACGTGAAGACGTCTTCCATGTGGCCCTATATACAAATTGATCATACAGAAGGCTATATCAATTACACATACTTTTTCTTAACTGCTTCACGTCTGGTATTCTATTTGTAAATTTCCGATACATGAGTGAAAAATTTAATATTTACCAAACGAAGGAATGAAGTGTGTTGAAATATCTATTATCCCAGGCAAGTGTGTCATAGGTTTGGAAAGGAGAAACTATAAGCGAATCAAAGGGAATTGGTCCAAGGAGCTATCCTTGAGGTACACGGCATGAAGTTCTTACAAAGTTAGAACTTAGGTACATTGATGATAGTGACTATCTAACGGCGACTTTCACGATAGCCCCCAGTGTAAAGCAAGTCATATGCATGGCGATACCACGTATATCATAAAACTCAAGTCTTGTGCTGCCGCAGCCGGTGAGTGAGCCTGAAGCGAACGACCGAGGTAGCTCTCTAATCGGGAGAAATAATTTTTCTTTGAAACACAGGGAATTTGGGTTGCGATAAGATCAAAGGTGCAATGAATTGTGGCTATGCGCAAATGGAGAAATTAGGATGTGCGGTCTGATTCTCGTACCCAGAAGCTTTGCAAAAATCCTGAGAAGTGGTAAAGGACATCCGGGAAGCGGTGGAGATACTCCTGAAGTACATTACAGAATTCAAAACGTTCAAATTCCCTACGCTCCAACGAACGTAAAATATTTTCTCCCTTAATGCTCCAAAATTCACAACAAACAACTTCATATTGGGTTGGTTGCTGAGGCAACCGGGAGGCAATCCAACCATTCGATGAGATTCACAAAGTACAGAAGGTGCATAATAAAAGAAAATCAGTTCTTAACAAGAAAAAAGCTGATTGACAACAAAGGGAAATAGATTTAAGCTTCTTCGAAGTTCCTGGTCTGTGGCTCTACTCACTCCACTTCTTTTCAGCTGCATTCTTCGCCTTGCGTAAACGTTCTACGTTTTCAGAATCCGAAGCCAAAACATGTTTCTCGTACTGTTGAACTACCACTAAACCCTCTTGTTTCGGTGGGGTAACACATATATTAACTTTCGCCATTTCCTAAATCGTTCTCTACTTTCTGAAACGAGCTTATGAATCGAGCTCGTCTGGATTACCGATGTTGAGGCTGATAGCTGAGAGAAACCCAATGGTCTAGATGGGCGATAAGCTCAAATTTAATTTTGCTCCCTATAAACTTAAACTCGGAGACTGCTTTCGCTATTTAGATCTCGGCATCAAACTGATTTCCCTTCGGTTAAAGCAGCGCAATTTAAATAATCTTTAATTTAAAGAGGCCAAAAACCTTCTGGAGAAGCTCTGAACTGCTGCTTTCCTCCAGAACTATGGACTCGCCTGACGAAGGACAAGAAGAACCTGGCTGAAAACCTAGTATCTTCAGACATATAAACAAGAACTATGGAGACTAGCTGAGAACGTCAGTGTTGAATTGCGAGAGTGAGAGATTAACAAAACTCGCTATCTGCTTAAATATCCTGATAACTCAATGTGAATGTCCCGGAGGACTACCAAAACACCTAGAAAATACCTGATAACAAACCGCACTGAAAACCCTTCAAATTAGAAGACTTCAAACGCATACCAATAGAAATTACATTTACTCTGTGCCTAACGCCACTCTGTGCCCACTGTTTCTCGGTGCCTACTGTTCCTCGGTTCCTCTGTACCATCTGTGCCTACAGTTCTTCTGTGTCCATTTTTTCTCTGTGCCCAGTGTTCCAGTGTGCCTACTGTTTCTGTCCCTCTGTTCCTACTGATCTTCTGTTCCTCTGTCCCCACTGTTCATCTTTGCCCTCTGTGCCTACAGTTCCTCTGTGACTACAGTTCCTGTGTGCCCACTGTTCCTCTGTGCCTACTGTTCCTCTGTGCCTACTGTTCCTCTGTGCCTACTGTTCCTCTGTGCCTACTGTTCCTCTGTGCCCAGAATTCCTGTGCGCCTACTTTTCCTCTGTCCCCACTGTTCCTCTATGTCCTCAGTGCCCACTGTTTCTCATTTTTTGTTACTATTCCTGAGCCCTCTGTTGCTTACTGCTTTCATGCATGTAATGATTAACGATTTCAGTTCCCGGTATAGATCCTTAGATCAGTTCAACCGAAGAACTACAAGAAATGGGGATATTTAAACTAAACGACTCCACTGAAATAGCGCGGAAAGAAATGTAAATATGATATAAATCCCAAGCGAACGCCACAAATAGGTTTGAATCGCACGGGAGAATAATTTTTCAACCATACGAATTCTACCGTACTCATTCTGTGAAGAGCCGGAAACATCTAAGCCAAAACAGGAAATTTATACGCTCCAGTTTCTCTGTGATAAGAATTTAAGTCAGCGATTTTAAATGCCCAACACGCAAAGCCCATCTTCTTGAAGTGCACTTCCAGAATCTGGAAGTC
>NC_090886.1:34665934-34668434 GCF_036669925.1 Montipora capricornis
CTTTTGTTCCCTGGATCGATATAAGCTTGCAGGTAAAATTCGCCGTTGGGAACCGGCGCCGCACGAAATGCATCTTTAGGTCTTAGCTCATTCGGCGTACGAACTTTGTTCGAATTAAACAACCAGACTCAATGTTTTTTTTCATTGTTACCTCTGCAAAGTGTTGTTGTAAAGTTTTGAGTTTAATATAGATCGGCTAAAGAACTTTATTGAAAATTGGATTTGAATTTTTCGTGGTAAACGTTTGAATTGTTTTAAAACAAACGAGAGCTTATATAGCGTGAGATATTACGAACTTTGGTAATATTAAACTTGCTTAGAAATACTACTAAATGCAAATTATGAACGCGGAGTCAATCACTTTTTGCGACGGCAGCTAATCGTCTGACTTCAATTATATTATTATCACCGTCAGAAGGAATATAAAATTCGGTAAAACGTAACGGCATAAAGAGCAAAGATTGCATTTCAGTAAGTATTGCTGAATTTACAATGCAATAAGGAAGATGTGTAAAGCCGTGAGTATAACGTGTATTTTGAAGTCAATACATAATTTATATTTACGTTCGGACGATAGAAACAGATGACAATATTCAGCGACTGGGTTGAAAAATTGAAAACTTTTGCTTGTACATCATTCATCGTTTGCGAAAGGAAAACGCGGTTTGGATTGATTTGTGGTTTTTAGACATTTCCTTATTTTTGTCCCATGATTTCATATGCAACCTGCACCGCCAATTAACCATTTCAGAGTCCACTATTCAAATAATTATTGCTACTCTAATGTAAAGCTATTGTTTATTCTCTTTCCTTGTCGCATGGTTTTTCAAGATAAAATACTCAAAAATTTGGGCTAAAAATAGAGTTTACTCTCGATAAATCTACCGTTTTAATTTTTGGCGACAAAAGAAAGTGCACTGTTAGAAACCCAGTCTCCTCGCGCCTTTGGGATAAACGTGTGAATTGTTGCATTGATCTAATAGTATGTCACCTATCTCTGACATTTTTTCACTTTAATATCAAAATTCTTTCCCCAATAGATGGTTTGCAATCAATCTCTAGAGACAAAGATAACAATATGCTGCAATGTACGATTGCTGGTGGACGAACAAAAAGAGCTAATGAGAGATCTTTTGTTTTCGTTCACCAAGATAGCGGCGATGACGTCACGTGAGAACCACATATAGGGGCTCAAAGATTCGACACAATCGTTACCACAAAATATACCTTTGCACTACCGTAAGTAACAGATTTTTTGACTCCTTTTCCTCGTACGATGCTAGCGACGTATCCTAAAATTAAATTGGTGCGAGCGGTTTCAGAGTGAAAATAGAGAATAAATAGAGGATATTACATGTCCGCTTGGAGATACGAAATTTCTCTTCGAGTGTTGAAGAATATGAACACCAAGGCGCGATTTTTGTATGTAACCGTAGCAACAGTGGTCTTTTTCACGTGTGAAGATATGTTTTCGCGCGAAAGCTCACTGAGTATTTCATTGGTGTTTATATAATAAGAAAGATTCTCTGTTGCTTGCTCACGATCACGTTCTCGTCAAACCTCAAAATTGGTGATTACAGATCGTCATGCAGAGTACCGCAAAAATATGCCCTAAAATGCGTGCTAAACGTACAGCACGATCAATGAACGAAATGGAATGACATTAGCAAGGATTCCCTTATTGCATGCTTTTACGTACAATAATCGATTTAAATGGAAATCCAAGCACAACGAGTTGTCTGATATTCGAATATCCCTTTTATTAAACCATATTTCATTTCCGACATTCATTTTTTAGCAATGTTTGTCAATATAATTGTAATGGTGAGATATAGTTCAGCTGCCAGCAGCACGCCTTTGGTCCCACGGCAATAAACACAATTAATTTCATAAAGGGCTTCCTTTCACGAAATTTTTCTCTGTTTGGGTCAAATAACAACGCCGGGATTTTCGATTTTCGGTGGAGTTTTCAAAACGCTGGCCAACGAATGTGGAGCTCAGAGCCAAATGAATTTTCTGCCAAGATAATGGTCGACTCCAAAGCGATTTCTTTTTTTTGGTTAAACAGAAAAAAATTGAATTGATGATGTAATGATTTGTATGAATTCAGCTGTTATAATTGTGACCCAGAGCGCCTTCTTCGAGTTCTCCTTATGCTAAAGCCTGAAATTCATGTTTCAGTTTCGACATAGTAAACGACTAATAGTCCTTTAATTTTTTCAATTGGGAATACTGCATTCAACTTGGGAGATCTATGCATCATAAGTGGGTAATATCGATAAGGTTTCAGCATCTGTCCGAATACACGAAGATTCATGAGTAGTGGATCCAAACTTGAACTGATGTGAACTGAAGAGTATAGTTGTAACTTTTTTTGTTTGCTATTTTGTTATTTTACTCAATTTGCTGTTGTTGCTAAACAGCTATATAGCGACTGAACTACTGAAATTCCCTGGTTCTTCTGCTCTTGGTTCAGTCGAGATTCCTCAGTAGGATTCGG
>NC_090886.1:34673434-34735084 GCF_036669925.1 Montipora capricornis
ATAAATGCTTCAATGCAAAAAGATATAAACGTAGACCAAATTTCTGACATACAATACTTGTATCAACATGCTTCACACATTTTAGATATACCACGTTGTTTTTCGTCACCTTTAAGAGTAAAACAAAAATATTAAAATGTTCCGTTTTAAGCTTTAATGACTCGTTTGGGTGGTACCGTGGACTCAAGGGCGAAATTTCAACCAGCATCACACGAGCATAATGGTCTGGCACGAGCATAATTTTCGGCATAATTGTACGATTTTTAGAGTGACGCTAAAAAGCACAATGGTCAAATTTACGAGCATAATGTGACTAATCCTACAAGTTGTAGCCTTTTTGTGGAGAGGAGCGTTGCGTGACGAGCCTTGAACGCCGATCTCGCCCGTTGTCAAGCAACTGGTATCATCCTTCCACTAGCGCATTACACGAGTCAATATTTGATTTGCAACATCATGTTCCACTTCGGCCATTTCAGTCCTTTTTCAGCAGCATATCACAACAAGTGGCAAATGAAGTTTAATGGCGTAGTTCCCACAAGGCTCCTGTAGCTGAGCATTCGAACAAGAAATCGGAACGTCAAATGTTCGACTTTAATAGCAATAGAGTATCCTCGATAATTCCCGTGTCAACATCACACTGAAAAGAGTAAATTTCTTCATTAACATAGGCCATCTTCTGCACAACACTTGCGCGAATATATATAAGCGCAAGCGTAAATAAGTTCTCAAGGTCTTCGGATGCCTTCTGATCAGATGTAGTGCTTCGTTTACCAATAATTTTGCCCATTGGGTACTCTAAGATGTGTAACAAGAAAGGGTAATGTGACACAATGGATAATTTATAAATCGTACAGAAGTGCGCTGCATTTTAAACCACGGCTTTATTTTGCTAATTTCAATATCTTAAATTGGACTGGCTCGTTTGTGGACAAAAATTCTGTGTTCGTTTAATTGCTGACAGTTCCGTATGTCAAGTCGGTAAGTTGAGAAAAATGTCAAAAAAGATTATTTGCCTTTGACTTTTGCACGTTATCAACGTTCAATCAAACTCAGTGTAGCTCAGCGTGTCGTATGTCATGCGTACAAATATCCTTTCCTTATTTCCCTCCATGGCTCGACGCTAACTGTGTTTTCCTTTCTTTCAGCGAGATACCTTGTCGGCGGGATGCAACTCACAGCCTCAGGAAAGCCACAAATATAATTGCTCGCTTTTATTTATTTGTTTTTCGTCACATTCCTAAAATGAGGCTTCATCCTCGAAGATGTGTTCGAAATTTCACAATCATTATTCTGTTGTTATTCGGAACCTTAACGATTACAAAGTGGCGACGAAAATCGGAAACCCCGAGTTTTTTGGAGACACAACAGCAGCCGGGCAAGACTAGCACAACCAACCTCGCTAGGCTTGCCACTAAAGGCACTGACACTGAACATGCCACGTCCCGTGTCAACTCCAATACAGCCAAACAATATCAAGCTCAGATTATTTCATCTCCAAAGAAACCGAAAGTAGATATCTTACTGGAAAGACTTCCAAGGAGGCTTTTAATATTAGTCTATACGTTAAATGGCAACGAAGTGAAATGGGTAGGAGAAAACAGAGAGGAGTGCAATTTGGATACAACTGGTGAAAATTTCGTGCAATGTCCTCTAGAACGATTTGAAATTACCTATGACAAACAACGCTTTAGCGAGAGCAATTTAGTCGTGTTTCACTCAAATAACATGCCGAATTTAGGCCATCTTGTCGCTTTGTCGAAAACCAGACCAATTTCGCAACGCTGGGTTTATCACACAATGGAGAGTCCAAGAGTTACCCCGGATCCTGGCTTCCTCAAGGGATTTTTCAACGCGACCTGGACTTACAGAAGTGATTCCGATTTTTCTGCTGCGTATGCAACATATGCTCCTTTAAGGCTAACAGAGAAAGCCGAGGCAATGGCAGTTGATTACACAAAAGGAAAAATGAAACTTGTAGCCTGGATGGTGAGTAATTGTGGACCTCGTCTCCGACTAGATTTTGTCAAGCAATTGAAACAGTTCATAGATGTTGACGCATACGGAAGATGCTCGCAGTTTCTTGGCAAGAAATTGTCTTGCTCAAAATCGAGAGAAAAGCAATGCCTTAAACCGTACAAGTTCTACCTCGCATTTGAGAATGTTCTTTGCAAGGATTACATCACCGAAAAATACTGGGAACACTTAGGTAAGTTCAATCAATCGATGGCTTGAATTATAAAACAGAAGTAATGCGCCGATCAAATCGAAACTTCAACACCCCCTCCTTCCCCCACTGCCCGGGCAAACCCCGGGGAGTGGGAAATTTGACCTTTGCATTGGTGGGGTGGGGAAAATTGAACCGGTAGTGTCAGGTTTCAAATCAGGCGTCGATAGCCTGCGAGCAGGCTCTCTCTCCTCGGTGGGAGAGAAGGAGAGCCTGCACGCATCCCTTTGAATTTTGAATGCCGCCTCCTGATGTCACGCTGAGAGAGCTGTCAAAAATTAGCCAATCAGCGCGCACCCGAAGTAAACATTGAAAAAAGAACAGAAAACAGAAAGCCACCCGTTGTGTATTTCAATTTGCTCGAGGCAGAAACTCAAAAAAAAAACTGTAAAGGAAGGAAGACTTCGCCAGAAAAGCCTATAACAACTATTGCTGATGCTGTAAAGCGTAGCTGAATATTCATTACGGTAATTCGTCGAAGTCCCTTCCGCGGAAAAAATGTTTCGTTCGTTAGGGAAAAATTGAGCACACAAACTTCAAACGACGGGAATCGTAATAGAGAAATTCGTTTCCCTGACCGCATCTCCTCTGTGTGAGAATCGTCGACCACAACTGCTGCCAAATTTCGGTAAAGCGAAGCGGGGTTATCTTTTTTAATTTATTTTAATGAATCAAGACATTACATACATTACAATATTCTAATACCTACACCAATTTATTTCAAAGGTTTATTGAGTATTTGCGGAGTTACGAGGAGATCGAGCAATCATTTGTGGAGTCGCCTTTTCGGCTTAACCAAATACTTGCTAAAATCGTGTAGAGTTCCTCTATCGTTCTCTATCGTTAAATCAGCAACAGAGGCAGCCGAAAGGCCCATTTTTGTCCAAATGTGATCAGCGATAATGCTTTGTCGAGGACAGGAAACTACCACGGTGACATGAAGTCGCCCTCGTTGTACTTTGGCCGCTACGAAAAACAGTTGGGAAATAAGCCTTTTTCCGAATCCTGTGGATAACAGAGATAGAACTTCCTTCCTTCCAGTAGAGAAGCCATTGCATCGCGTCGCCCAACCTTTAATTATGTAAAATTATGGTAAATTGCAACATTCTACAATTTTCTCAGACGCATTTCTGACCACCTCATCTCTGCGAAGCGAAGAGGCTTTCTTATTGTCGGAGCTTGTCACTGGTGACGTCACGAGGTAATTTCATTTCAGCCAATCAGTATTTTGCGTCCAAAATTTGGACGCGACATTCAGAATACAAAGCCTTGCGGGCAGGCTCTCATTCTACCCCCAACCCCAGTCCCTCGGAGGGCCTGCTCGCAGGCTAGGCGTCGAAGTCGCTAAGGCCTTCCTTTTTTTTTCCGTTTACCGTCGAATGCGTTTCCTGATATGCGTTTCCTAAAAAAAAGGCTTTTAGATTGTAAAAATGTAGATTTTTTATATAATGAGTGTTTGTCTGCAGAGGTTTTAGCATAGACATAAAACAGCAGTGAAGACCAGTGAACAGTGAAAGGAAAAAAAAAAAAAAACACTGTCGAATGAAAAACCGCGTTGGCTTAAACTGCAGAATACCCTGCCACTCGGAAAACATTCTACGTAGCCGGCTAACTAATTAATATGTACGTCTAGTTCTTAAAGTTTTTTCCTGTTATTAAAGACGACAGCTGCAGGAGGGGGAATTTGGCAGACAAATCCGACGATAGGGTAGGGCATTTGAACTCCATTTTGGCCCGAGGGAGCTGGAATTCGAACGAACCAATCTTCAAGAGTTCAAATGCACGGTGTTTGCCCTTGGTGGGGGAGGGTGGGTGAGAGGTGTTGAATTTTCGAGTCGATTGGCGCATAAGTAACCTTTTGAATGCGAAAAACTTTGGCTTATTTTGTAGTGGAAGCGAGGGATAAAGACAACATTTAAATCAGTTCTGTACAAAAAAACAAAACAAAACAAAACAAAAAAAACGACAAAGTCCGGTCATTCATTCTGCGAGACGGCTTGTATTCGATATCGTCATCCCAAAAGACAATACAGCAGATAAGTGGCGGAATATTAAACTTACGTTTGCTTTGAATGTCGCTTTAGCTTATCATTTGTTCACTTTTGTTTTTTTTTTGCCACCCCTGATTAATATACATGTCATGTCTGTTTGCGTAATATTTAAATTTATCAGCGTTATCTTTTTTAATGTCAATCTCGAAAAAAATATTGATGATCGGAAGAAACCTTGCTCAGATTTGTTTTTTTATGTAGATTTCCGTTTTTGTTTTGTTCGTCGCTGAAAATGAAACAAAATTTATTTCCCAGTTTCGAAAAAAATTAAATAAAAACTGCAGCTGCTGTGAGTCTAATACAGCGGAAGATTACAAAGTTAAGTTGCCTTGGCAATTCGAGGAATCGGCTGTGAAATCGGGAATACGCAAATTAAACCGAACTCATTTTAAGTCCGAGTTCTCAAAACCTGTTACACTCGCTGAAATCATCAAGTAGTCTCGAATGCACCTGCGGTGATTCTTGATGAAATAAAAAATAATAGTAATATTGTATTCAGCAGGTAAAATATTTGGCTAATTTTGTGACGGGTTGATTTCCTTGTGTTCAACAAGGGTTCAAAGTACACGTAGTTATCCTGTTTCGCTGACTAATTTTTCTTCCTCACGTATAGTTTTAGGCCTTTTTTTTTCTTTTACGTTGTACATGATAAAGGCCTCAGTGTCTCCAAGTGGAAAATGCTTTCAATTCAGCAGAACATTTGTTGGGTGATTTTCTTTTTTGTCACGCAACGGTACGTCAGTTCTGTAGCGTTGCGTGACAGAGGTCGACCCAAGAACCGGACCATGTTCTCACTAGTTCAGTGATAAACTAGTTGCATTGTTGCTGGCTTTTCGGTACTTTAGCAAGTAACGAGGATACCTTTCAAACAAAAAAAGAAAACTCTGCAGCGATTTTCTGCTAAGAAACTTTGTTAATATTTCTTTTCTAGACGTTTCTTCTTTCTTTTCGAGTTACTACGGCTTCGTGTACCTCCAGCCCAGACCTCTCTCGGTTCAGGATTATCCGGTTAATGACAGAACCAATGCCGTTTTTAATAATAAAACATTTGATTCTTTTCTGCGTCCAGTTGGACTCTTTGTAGAATGTTTTGTGCGTCCTAGGACGCCGGCGCAATGGCGCACTCTGGATAGATCTCTCCAAACTTGTGAAGTAGAGTGCGATCTAACCTGCGATCAGCCGTTCTTTTTTTTTTCGCGCCCTCTTTAAATTAAAGAAGAGAGAGGCGGTTAAGCTCGTTCCTGCAACTGTATTCTCATGTGATATGGGTTGTTTACACGTTACGCCTTGGCCGCTATGCTGAATGATACTAGAGACGCAAAATCCGTCCAGACGAATAATGAGTCTGTCATGTTACATGATTCGTCTAGTGTAAAACGAACTATATGAGACGCATAATCCGTCTGGTACGTCCTTGGCAAACCATTTTTTCTGCGTGCACGAGACGAATTAAGCGTCTCGAGGAACTATCCACTTTAATACGTCTTCAAAGACGCACTAAACTGGATAGTTCGTCCAGAAGAATTATGCGTGACTAGTATAAGAACGACCAATGACACAATAAATATGTCATAGCTTTCGCTCGTCATCCAGCATTTGTAGAATCAGATTCCTCCTCCCCTTAAAAAAAGTGCCTGGCAAAGGAAGCCACGTAAAGCATTCTAATCTTGGCAGTATATTACGCCATCACTATGTTTACTACATACTAATGGAATATTGCACCTTTAGTTATGAACTTTCTCACCGCAGGTGATGACAACATAGTCCCTGTTGTGATGGGAGGACTCGAAGGTGACTATGGCAAACTGGCTATACCGGGCTCTTATATCAACGTAATGGACTTCAAAACAGTTAAGGAGCTAGCAGATTACCTTCATTACCTGGATAGAAATAATACAGCATATAACGAATACTTCAAGTGGCGACAAAAGTACCAAAAGAGTCCTTACCACTACCCCCTTTGTAACTTTTGCCGATCGTACGCTTTAAAATCTGAGCTAAGTAAAGTAAAAATTCACCACAGCCTCAAAGATTTTTGGGTTAAACAAGCGAGGTGTGGTGAAGATGATCAAAAAATATATCAAATGTTGACAAAGTAGAAAAAAATATAATGCCCTCCTCGGCTGAAATAATATAGTTTTACTATGTTGCAATCCTGGACTTCGAGAGATGCGACAATTGAGTTAGTTTATGAGAGTTTCAGACAAATTGTTAGAGTGATTGAAAATTCCCTGACAAAGAGAAATGTTTTGTAAAAAAACGAAGACTTAAAAGCAAATAACACTGCATGTAACTTGACTGTCCTGAATTCGGCTTAGAATTTACTTTAGAGGGGTAGACTTAAAGACAGGGAAATCAGATTGCCTTCTGTCGTGTAACTTTTATTCCTGATGGGTCCACACTCTCTTCAATTTTCATGGGAAAGTTTCTTTTGCTCTAAATCTAGGTCTCATCATCTCGTCATGTCAAATGGGCGAGGATCACTCAACAAACCAGCTGTTTTGCAAACGTCTTGGGAATCCAATTTTCTGCTCGGTAGGGTAGTACCTCTTGTGGATCACTATTTTCCGTTGGCTGTATAATGTCGTACTGCCTACTGTTTTCTGTGCTAAATCCATTGTTATATTTGTTCCTTCTATTGTTCTTTTGGCCAATCATAAAGTCATATTCTGAGCGTCCGTGTTTGAATGGATGAGATCAAGAGAAAATGAGGGGACAAAGAGGGAGGCTCAAGGCGTTGGCCGGGATATGTTATGTCCAAGAAAGTTATTTTTAGACGAGCGGAAGTCTTTGTTCTAGGGCAAGTCTGTCTTCCGAGACGTCCGCACACAGTCTTGCTTCGCTCTCAGGTTTTTAGTGAAAAGAGAAAATGATGGCGCACGTGGAAGACTGATGAATATGTATTTTCTTTCAAACATCGGACCGAGGTTGGCCTGCATGCGGACGTCTCGGAAGACTTCCGCAAGTCTAAAAATAACTTTCGTGGACATGACATATCCCAAGGGCTGGACCGGGAGCCTCCTTCTCTGTCCCCTCATTTTCTCTTGATGAGATGAACAACGTCTTACCACCGAACAGAAACCCCGGCTTCACCTAGCTCTTCGAACAAAAATGGGGGAAGAAATATCACGCAGAGGTCTGCGACTTGACTAATAGAACTTTGCAAACTACCGGTAGCTTCCTATTTGCGAAATGACAGGTGGGCAGTCTCGCCTACGCCAACTCACCTACACAGTTTCAACAAATGAGCGTCCATCAATTGAATCTCCTTTAAAGTTACGCTAAAAATTTCTTCGGAATTCAAGAGGATACAAATTTGATAATGATGTGATAAACGTGTAATGCGCGAGAAAAACCGATTTGCGCCAGTTGACAGTTGATTTCGTAAAGTCCTAACAAAATGCCCGAGCTTTGTTCAATCTTGATCCCTGACTAAAAGTGCCTATAACCTCAACAAACGTTTCCATTTAATTTATTCTTCGAAATTGTCTCAAATATATTGGGTTGTTTTTAGAACCCTTTTACGAGTGGATGCGCACATGCGCAAGAGCAAGTATCGAAATTGGGGGAAAGAGCGTTGAACCGTGTTAGCAAAATGAATAATCGTGTGATGTTGGGAAAAGATGAAATGGAATGGCACCAGTGTGAGCAATGTTCGGATGAGAAGAAAAGGAATATATGAGGGGTGATGGAGCGCAAGAAGTGCTTACACATCGGCTTTTTATCGACGTTTTTGTGGCAAGTAGTGAGGTTAGGGGAACCGGGAGAGATGGACTTGCTTTAATACAGTACTATGCCATCATGGCCGGTAGTGCGGAGTTTGCAAATATGATCTAATGCTTTTCATTCCGGTTATGCGTCGTTTCACTTGAGGACATCGACGAATTATACGGTGAGTGCTTTTAAATTCTAAAAAAACCTTTTGTAAGCTTAAGCTACTTTTGCTCTTAAACTGTACGTTCCCTTCGTGATTTAGTTTTAGTTTAATCGTGAAGTTTATTCTGTTCGTCGTGAAACCTACGTTTATACGGCAGATTTCCGGACGACCCGAAGAATAACGAGGCTACTGTAACTTTGCGTTTTTTCTGAGATATCGATCCGCCATTAACGTTTCGTTTTGGGTTTTGCCCCACAGCCAAAATGATAATAGTAAGGAAACCTTTACGGTCAATGAGACGTTAGTGTGAACTGACCGTTGGCAAAACGACTCGGTGACGACATACTGTTGACTGTAAATCAAATAATGTATAGATTTAGCCATGCCTAAAAGCGGAGCTCCTGTGTTATTTATCCTTTCAATCAGTTAACCTGGTTTGAGCCTGCAATCCAATCGAAAACCAGGGCCTGGTCAGCGGTCAACTTAAAAAGTCGATAAGCTTTAACCTTGAGCCTGCGATATGGTCACGTGATACTGGTCAAAGGATTCCATGTTTTGACAGGTGTAGCTTAACCATGTATGGCACCAAAATAATCTGGGTTGGAAATACCACATTAAACAAACTGTCAAAAAAGAAAACACAAGACTTGACTATCTACGAGAAACCAAGTCGGCTCGACTATTTACTGTACTGAAATTTGTCTTCGCTTGGACTGCCCCCAATACCTTGCAGATGACCTCCAGAGAGTACAAAACAGGAGTCTGGGCATCATTGGTGCTGCTAGATCAACCATATCATGAAAGACGACCACAGTACACAAAACGAGAACTTAAAAAAGAACATTGAATACTAGCTGCTGAACACCCTAATCAAGTATTTATTAGTACACATGTAAATAGGAACCATATTCTCAGATCAAATCAACAAATTAATGTAAAAATACTAAGATCAGGCACTAAAAGACATATGAACTCATTTATACCTAGAGCAACAAGACTAATTTAAAGATAATCATGGTTAAACCTATTAAGTGTACATGCATTCAAAATCTTAATTCATGCATTTTGATATATGTTTATTTTACATGTTAATCTATTGTATATTTTTCCAAAGGTCGATAAATAAACTTATTATGGCATGTCCTGGCAAATCTCTTCCAGGCCGCACTGCATACTAGCAAATCTAATCTTTGGCAGTTTTGTCAGGAGTCATTGTTAGTGAATAAAACTGACGACAGCATTTATCGAACCTCCGATCACAAGTCAGTGTACATGTCACTGTGCTACAGACAGAAAAGCAACACCAAAATTGTCTCCTAGCCCTAACCACTCTACAAAAATGTTGTTTCAGGTCTAGGGGAAACGTTTCGCTTCCTTGTTCATCAGTGGCGCGGGGACTGTGGAATGTGACTTGTGCTTCAGACCCGTCTTTTATCGAAATGGAGAATGCTTTGCAAAACAGTCCCTCTTAAACTGTCAATGAAGTGAAGGAGATAGATGATCTTAAGGGCAGTGCCTACTAAATATAATTCAAAGGTATTTTTGCCCCGATTTATGATTACGCAGGAAATGCAGATCTTAACAACAAAAGAAAATTGGGGGTAACCACGTATTTTTTAAAGACAATTCATGAACAATATTCGTAAAAACCTTTAAAATACAAAGCAACATAGGGAGTTCTTTCTCAAAACTGAAGCTTAATTACCTCTAAAGAATGCATGGTTACCCCCAATTTTCTTTTTGGGTACCAAAAGTACTTACTAAGATCTACTTTTTCCGGATAGTTTTAAACCGCGCAAAAATATCCCTGTATTAGTAAGCATCACCGATAGGAAAGCCGAGTATCTCGAGATGCGCAAAACGTATGCGCAATAACAATAGTAGGCACCGTCCTTAAAGCAAGAAGATTTTTCAGACAATCTCAATAGGAAACAAACAAACACCGGGGAAGAACTTGAGCCATTTATCCATACGGGAAGCAGATCCAATGCATTGGGGCGATTCCTGTTTTTCTCTCTATTTCCGTTTACTCCTGATCACATCTAGAGGCCGCAATTCTTGCTGCCTGTGCCGAAAATCGAAATACTCGCAGGCACACGTTAGCAACCACCTCTTTGCATTATCTGAAACAACACAGACGCCCGCACCCACCCACAACCGTTGATAGACCGAGGGTCAGTAATCTATGGGCTTTTTGTAAATTTCTCTTATTATAAAAATGTTGTTGTTTGGGATGGGGGCGGGGGCTGCAGTAGGAGAGAAGAATGGGATGGAGAAAGGAGCAAGGCAAGGTTAAGTTTTCGTGACGCTTCATTCAAGTGAGCTACTGCATTTTAAGAACGATCAGGAAAATAGGAAATTTGAACACGAAAAAGAAGTCAAAATAGGAAAAAACGTAAAAAAAATAGGAGATTTCACAGGTAACTTACACAGCATATCGGCTCCCAGACAACCCTACGATATTCACTTCCTTCCGTTCCATCCTTACAACTTTAGTTAAATAGGCCATTTTCGAATACACGGCTGGACTGGATCTAGCATGAAATGGAGGCTAATGCAGGCAAATCTTTTCAAATGCAAATTAATTTACCCGCATTAGCCTCCATTTCATGATAGATCCAGTCCAACCGTTAGAATACGAAACTGGCCTATTGTGTTATGCAAAACGGTTTGGCAAACACTGTGTTCCATATTTAATTTCAAACTGAAATTGAAGATTCAACTGTCGGTCACCCTTCCATGATGACATAACATTCACCAGTTTACATAGGACGTTTTCAACCAACCTCCAGAGACACCAATAACAATAGAGAAATGTACGACTTCTGGTGGACGAACGAAAGAAGATAGGAGATCTTTTGTTTTCGTCCACCAGCGGCGATGACGTTACGTGAAAACCTCCTATTAACCTGACAGGTACAGCGTTGTTAAAGAAGGTACGACTGCTTCAAATGCAACAGCGTCCCCAAAAACTAATAGGCCATTTCCGAGTTCATGTCTGCCTCCTCTTCAAAGCGAGTCTAAGTGCGAAGTTTTTGTGATGGTAAGTAGTTCTACTTTACATATGAATGAAAAGTAATTTTCATAACAAAAACTTCGCACTCAGACTCGCTTTGAAGAGGAGGCAGACGTGAACTCGGAAATGGCCTATTGAGCGCCTTAACACTATTTTGAGGTTTCTAAGAACTCAGCACGAGTTTAGTTTTCTTAAAATCAACATGAACAATAAAAAGCTCACAAATAGCCTCAATCTAAAACCCTGTGGCACTTCATTTTTTTGGAAGAAAAATGTACTAAGGGGTATGGGCCCTGAGATTTTTTTGTTATCGTTACACTAAAATACGGATTACCGTATTTTAGTGTAACGATAACAAAAAAATCTCAGGGCCCATACCCCTTAGTACATTTTTCTTCCAAAAAAATGAAGTGCCACAGGGTTTTAGATTGAGGCTATTATACCTGAAACATTTTTATGACCTAGCATTAAAAAGTCTTTGTACAGCAAGAAACAAAAAATAGGAAAAACATAGGAGGTTTTCTTGATAAAATAGGAGGAAATATAGGAATGACTCCGAAAAATAGGACAAACTAGGAACTTGACACCCTGAACGATGCAAAAGACCAGCTCGTGTGAACCCGATGATCCACAAAGAACATTACAGTATTTCTACGATAGGAGTATATAGAGCATTCGCACATGACGTCACGGCGGCCATGTTGGCGTACCAAACTAAACCTCTGGGATTTGAACTCTATTTCTATGCAAATACTTTCTTTTGTTTCAGTAATCCAATATGACTGCTGGTCATGTGAGTGGAAACGCTCCATTGTGGGGTAGGTCACGGTATCGGAGGTGTTACTGGCGCAGGGGTGCGGATGTGTCTCTTCCAGACATCAAAAAACCGCCAAAACTGGCTCCTCTGTGAGCCGTTCCTGTGATACTTTAAGTAATATGTCACTCCTCATTGCAACCCCCACCTGGGTAAAAAATACTCTGCTGTTTCTTTTAACCGGCACAATAGAAGCATGTGCACTCAAATTGAGTTTGATTCTCAATGAAGGGATAGTTTGAGGGACAAATATGGCAGCCATTTTAGTCTGAGCACTCAAATCACTCATGTGACTCCACGCCGTGCCGTGCTTTATCTTTGATCTTTTGGGTCGTTTAATTCGAAATGTTTACAATGACTTCGATTTTCTGACATTGATATACAAAGCTTGGCGGACGACGTTCATTCGGGCAACAGATTCAGTAGTTCAGTACTACTTGAAAAGGCCTTTTTCACGATAGCCGCCATGTTGGTTTTCATATTGTCATGCAAATTAGCCATGCGTTATGCTGGGGGCAAACATTGAAAAAACAAACAACTTGCGGAAAATCGGCTCAACAAAATATTGAAATAAAATTGCAAAAAGTCCATTTTAGTATTTAGAATTAAGTACCTTCAATAAACTTTTTTTATCTTTTTATTGCCTTTGACATTTTGACTTTCTACTTCGTCATCTGCTCATTTTTCACTAAAAAAAACGTCGAAGTAACTTGTGTAATGATTGTATTTTACTGCTTAGGTGATAAACATTCAATGAACGTGAAACAAATCATCTGTGTGGCTTAGGTGTTCGTTATAACCTCTCGAGCTTGTATTGTTTGTGTAGCTAATTTGCATGATAATAGCAAATCCAACATGGCGGCAATCGTGAATAAGGTCTATTAAATAAATGTATACGTTTCAAGTTTAGACTGTAGACGACGTAGAGAGATGATTCTCGCTCTTATCTGGACAATTTAAGCAATCGTCTCTTATAGACACTTGAAAAATTCAGTTGGCCCCAACGGGATTCCAACCTATGACCTCTGCGATGCCGATGCAATGCTCCACCAACTGAGCTATGAAGCCGTACAGTTGGGAGACAGTAGGTTTAATTTGTTGGGCTCATTTGTTCCCGTGAAAGGCCTCAATGAATGAAAGAAATGTATATATTTGAAGTGTGGATTATGCACGAAATGTAGCAGTGATCCTCGCACTTTGAAGGGACAATTAAAGCAATTGTCTCTTATAGACACCTGAAAAATTCAGGTGGTTCCAACGGGATTCCAACCCATGGGAACTGAGCGGCTTCATAGCTCAGTTGAAAGACCATTACACCGGCATCGCAGAGGTCATGGGTTTGAATTCTCTTGAAGCCAGAGATCATTGCTCAAATAATTGTATTGTCCCAGATAAGTGTGAGGATCGTTTCTCCCCTTGTTGACATTCAAGAACGGTTCATAATAATGTCAATTTAAACCCTTTACAAGACGTTTGGATAAACTTTTTTATTGCTTATTGACTCTATATAGATATAAGACATATTACAGGTCTCCACCCCCTCAAAAAAAGAAATGTCGCCCGGAGTTGCCTGTTGTTCAAGGTCTTGATTCCTTCGTGCTGAAGCGGTTGGCATAAGCAATAGCTTTCGATAGCTTTTTTAAGGAAAAGAAGAATTCATTCAATTAGAGTTTTTCTTTGAGGACATGTTTTACTCGCTTGTAAATTAAGGCAAAATTTTGCGATTTTAGAGGAAGTCAGCGGTTTGGGTCACACAGAATAAGCAATGGGCTATGAATCAGGAGTAACCATATCTCTAGCGACTTGGAAAGCCGCTATCAAAGAACTGAGCTGAATCTTCTCAGATGTCCCTGCTGCCAGCCGGTACCTGAAACAGTAAGATGACAATTTTACACCCAGAACTTTGCAAGCAAATGGAGAACTTCCAAATGAAAGGGAATTACTTAACTCAATTCAACTTACTCAACATCTGCCATCTTTTGCAGCAAATGAATTCGGATCGTCTGTGGAAAATTCACTGCGAAAAGGATGAAACAACAGGTTTGCACTATAGATAGCAAGAGTTTTAATGTACGATTTTCGATGTTGTAGCCCCGCAGCCAAGCCTTTGAAAATGCACGGAAACGCTTGCTACGCAGGCCACAGAACACCCACTACAATGAGAGGTGAACTTAAGGTGATGCCTCTGGTTTTGCACTGCGCACCCCTACTGCGCATGATTTCTTGCGTCATTGGCACGCGCATTAGCTCGCGCACATTGATAAAATGGCGGATTTTCGTTGACGCTAAGCTTAATCTGTCAAGGAATGGCTATTTTCTCCTGAACAAGCACGGTGACTCCTCCTTTTTAATGGTGTTATGTACTCGTAATAGGTACACGGAAAACATATTTTAAGGAGAAAACAAGTTGGATAGTAGAAGTTGTAGTATTTATATTTAAATGACGTGAAACTGCATTTGGATCCAGACAATGAGTGTGAGGTGATGATGTAGCGGTCCAATTTGCTTAAATTTCTTTGCAAGATCGAGCAATTTGAAATCACTTTACTGAAAGATTTTAGCCCGGACAAACAAGTAGTTTTCAGTAATAGTCAGTAGCTTTTGCAACATAACAACAATTTTTCCGGTTTTCGCGTAATTCGGTGAAAAACACTTAGAATAAAGGGCAGGCAGCGTGAAAACAAGCACGGTGACCCTATCTTTTTATTGCATTTTTAAATGTCCTACGCATGAATATCAATTGTGCCAAGTTTGACAAAAATCTGGATGGTACGTCATTTTCAAGGCAATTAACTTAAGTGTCTTCCCTTCTAGTAATATTAAACCATCTTGGGTCACTTCGGTGTCTGTTCGCTATCGCCTTGAAGTCACTTTGTCCAGGTCTCCGACGGTACTTCCACATGCTTTGTACACTCGTCTACACTCATGAGATAGCCTGGCATTCTAAACTCGGGTTATTTCAGTTCGTGTAGCCAGCACCCGTACCATTTTTGTCTGATTTCCCTTAGTTTAATGTTATAAATTCTAATTCTAACGTGAAATCAGTTATTTGTTGTTGTTTACAAGATAAGTAAAGTAGATGAACTGATGGACAAAATCATAGTTAACTGACCTCTGTGGACATACAAATGTACTTCAGTGAGAATATCTTGAAGTGCCAGGCCTTTAAGAGTCTTCAGTTTCATGATTTCTATTAGAGGGTTAAAGGCATCATCCAACCGGTGTACCGCTTTACCAAAAGAAAACACTAGTCCTCGTTTGTTCACAGAAGATAAGTCCCGTCGAGCAGGCTTAACAGGGAGCTTAAGCAACGACAACGGCGACGGCAACGAGAACGTCATCTCAAAATATAAATTCGCGTTGTTGTAATCGCTTCGTTACTATTTCAACTTTTTTAATATGACGGGGGTGTGGTAGTTCCTCAAAAATGACGCTGGTAGGAATGGCGCTCAATTTAGGGCAGAAAATGAAAATTTATCCTCAAGTTGGCCATAAAACCTCAAATTTGGCTGTTTCACGTTGTAGTTTTGCTGACGACGGCAAAGAAATGGACAAAAGTGAAAAACGCACGTGCAGGGCGTGCAAAGCTATTGTTTTTGCCTACTAAATATGCAAATTTGTGACGTTCTCGCTGCCGTCGCCGTCGTCGTTGCTTAAGCTCCCTAATATATGGATGGGTCAGCCCGTCTGGGAATACCCTGTACTGCACACCTTTAATCCTCAAGTGCTGACGTTCTTCATAAAACCAAAAACTTGGCTATTTCACGTTGTTGTTTTGCTGACGACGGCCACGAAATGGACAAAAAATGGACAAAAGTGAAAAACGCACGTGCAGGGCGTGCAAGGCTATTGTTTTTACCCACTAAATATGCAAATTTGTGACGTTCTCGTTGCCGTCGCCGTTGTCGTTGCTTAAGCTCCCTATTAGTTACCTGGACGGCCGAACTTAGTTTTATGGCCTGCTCCCACGAATCTCCCACAGCCCAGAGGTAAAACATCCGAACTCGGTTATCGGAATGTCGTACGCTCTGTAGCACTCGGATTTTTTTTCCAAATATCTTCGAATCACCATTGCTAAATGCACATCTTTAAGAAACGCATAGGTAGAAAGATAGAAGTAATAACTGGACAGCTGATTTTATTATTATTACAAAACATTTCTCCACGAAAACGAGCACCCCTCTCCGCTCAGTCCGTACACATCAGGACGCAAAATGGCAACGTGAAATGTTGAGACTCAAGGCTCCCACACGTGCATGTACATTTTGCGTCACTTCAATGGACTGAAAGAAAGAGGAGCCATGGTATTTGTAATCTACCTTAAATGTTGACGGACGTTAGTCGAAAACTCAAGGATACTGTTGAATACAGTGGTGAAATCCTCATTCAGCATCCACTCTACTATATTTGCAATGTCAGATCGGAGTGGCTGCCCGGTGCAAGAGTAGACATTTTCTTCATTCACTGTGTCAAATGCCATGGCTGTACTCTGCAAACAAAGAACCACTGAGTAAGTGGATAAGTGCAATGGCCTGGCCATCATGATTGAGATGAAGTTGTTGTGTAATTTATTTAAAGTGGTCAGTATTATCAGTTGTGAATGAGGTACTAGGGGCCATCCCAAGAAATATGAAAAAGAACTAATTGGGATGGAACCAGCACGCAATAGCTTGCCTTTCTGCAAATGACATGAATACTTGAAAGTGAAAGAGTCAGAACTGAGAAGTCTTGCTGACTGAGGATGATATCAACAGCAACTGTGTTGTGAACAATGATAATGATGGTGATAGTAAACACTTTATTTAAAGAGAGTAGCACCGGGCCTACAGTTTATAGTCCTTATCACCTATACATTTGCGGATGGAGGAAGGAAGGAGATGCTGAAGAAACAAGAAAAAAGACGGTGACAGAAGAAGAAGAAGACGAAGAAGACGAAGACGTCGAAGAAGAAGAAGACGACCAAGAAGAAGAAGACGACGACGACGACGACGACGACGACGAAGAAGAAGAAGAAGAAGAAGAAGAAGAAGAAGAAGAAGAAGAAGACGAAGACGAAGAAGAAGAAGACGACGAAGAAGAAGACGACGACGAAGAAGAAGACGAAGACGAAGACGACGACGAAGACGACGACGAAGACGAAGACGAAGAAGAAGAAGAAGAAGAAGAAGAAGAAGAAGAAGAAGAAGAAGAAGAAGAAGAAGAAGAAGAAGAAGAAGAAGAAGACGATGGTGATGACGATTATAATGGTAATAATACTTTGGTGTTCAGTAGGTATCAGTGATCTCAGAATTCTTCGGCTAAAGTTTCCTCTTAGTGGCTATTACAGTCGCAAAAAAAATTGGGTCAGACAGTTATCCTGTTACTTCATACCATTCTCCTTCTACTGCATCCACTCATAAATGAACCACTTAACTAACACAGCCCATCAGTTTCTCAGGAGACTCGCCCAATAATGATAATGAAAAGTCAAAAATTATACTGACCTGCAAAATATTAAGAGCCTTTCGCATGTCGCCGCTTGCCAATCTCACTAAGCTTTTAATGCCATCGTCAGAAACTTGCACTCTAAAAATATTAGGAAAACCAGTTACACCGTACCAACATTGCATTTCAATGAAACTGAACAACTTAATTGACGACCTGGGATAGCTGTGGTGCTTTTAAGACGGTGAACCGCTAGCTTTGAAAATCGCCTCATATTTGCTATATGGCACCTACCCTCCATTCATGTATTGACAAGTAAAGGATGGTTTACACTAGGCACAGACCAGAACGATGAAATGACAATTTTACAAACTGCTATAATTATAACGATAGCATAACATATCATTATTTTTAAAGCCAAATTACAGTCGAATGTATGAAAAAGATGGTGCAGTTACAAGGATTCGGCAACTGAGTGATGCTTTACTCTGGAAGCCAAGACATGAACGACACACGCCTGGAAAGCTAAGGAACATATATCTAGACCAATTTATAGGTGCAGATACTGGAGCAGGAAAGAGGAATTACCAAATGTAATAAATTGCAAAATTGGTGGGAATTGTTATTCCATTTGACGAGCTTACACGCGAGTTATCGTGCGTCGATTTTCACGTGATATTGCAATCATTTGTCACATGTTTTTCTTCAAATGAAACGTTGTCGTTCGTCATAACAGGGATGAATATGTTACGAATATGACAAGCAGGCCTGACCTCATGATGATGATGATGAAAAACCTTGGTACCTAAAAGCCTGGTTAAAGAGAATTCATTTTCCCAGAACTGTTGCTTGAAGTTCTCCTTTCACTAGTAACCTTTTTACCTATCCTTTTTTTGGCCACCATGGTCAGAAAACCCATGGTGGCTACTAACCCCAGATAACTTGACTGAGGATGAACTGCAAATAACCTCAAGGAAATTGCAAAAGAAAATTAATGATTTTTACATTCCTCTTAAGTTTGGATTAGTAACGATGTCTTCGCATGCATTGTCGTCACCAGAGTCTCGGATCAACCCGAGGCTCTGGGAAATTCTACATGTAAATGTATGTAGGAGAACATGAGCCGTTGCGCTTTTATACCCAAAAATTGGCTATTTTCGGGATTTTTCGAGGTTAAAATGTCTATAAAAATCGACGTTTCGATCAGTTTTACTGGTCTTCTTCAGGTTGTTCAAAATTTTTTCAATATGGTGGATCGTTTTTTGATGTTCAACTTGGTAACCGCACGTGTCGTTTAGTGACCATTACACGACGTAAATGATTGGCTATTTGAACCTTACGGCGCCTACTCACTCCTCGTGCTAACATAAATGCACCAATTATTTGAGACGCTTTTGATTGTTCTTTACGAAAACCAATGAGAAGACACTATGATTCAAGGTTCCCCAGAGCTCTTGCCAAGAGAAGAGCTGCGGGGTCGAGATTGGCTGTCTTCGCAACCACTTGATAACTGCAGTTCATATATATAATCACTTGACCTTGTTAAGAAGAATCTAATTTGAAGGTTTCTCAGTGTCAGTAGATTCTTATTGCAAGGGAGATAAGGAAAGGAAAAGAACAGGAAAAGAAATTTATTCAAATGTCTAGTCTTCTAGTGCTGGAGCACTAACTAATTGGGGACATTGTAAACTGAAATCAACAAATTAACACAAATCAAAGCAAAGTCCAAAACTAAGGAGAGATTGGTGATGTATTGCACATTGATTAACCTCATTAAAAATTAATAATAATCACAGCTGTTCCTGAACCCCAAAATTATTCACCATTGATAAATTATGTACAGGAAATTGCACATGTACACGTATCGTAATATACTCAAGGGAACACTTTGTAACGCGTATCAAAAATTGTCCTGCATCTAATTCCGTACTTTTCTGGACACAATTATATGTAACATCAATTATCATTTCGGAGATGTTGTGTATCACCAAACTCACCCCTCGGTGCTGATAACATGTTGAAGCCGAGATGTCATCTGCTCATTGTCAAGAGGCCCAAACCGAAACCGTGTGCAGCGTGACTGAAGTGCTGGAATGATCTTAGTGAGGTAGTTACAAATCAAACAGAACCTTGTGTTCTCAGTAAATTTCTCCATCACTGCAAGAAACGCACATTGTTGGTTTGGTAACAAACATGTGCAGAATATAAACTAAAAATAGTATCAGTACTTGAAATGAACAAAAAGAAAAAACACAGGTTGTCCTTGTTTCAAAAGATGGGCAGCAAAACCTGTGAATTTGGTTGCTCATTAGCAAACCCCCTGCGATTAAATGCATGCCACGTTGAGATGTAATCACATGGTGATCGAGCTTGAATATCCCATAGTCCATAGTATGCCCTAAGGTTTTTCATGGAAGTCTGGGTTTAAGTTTCGGCATTTTGAAAATGGCATCCATTGCCTACATACTTGTGATAATAATTAAGCAATAGAAGACTTTTTCCGTGTTTACATAGCCTCACCTAAACACGAGGGGGAGTTGGGAGAGTTTCAGACAGTTATCCAAACGCGAGACGCTGTCAAGGGTTTGCATAACTGTCGAGAATTCTCTCAAATCCCCGAGTGTTTAGACGAGGCTATGTAAACATGGAAAAAAGTCTTCTCTTGCTTTTATTATTATTATTATAAAAATATTTCTCAAAAATAATTCGACAAATGAAAGCTTTTTTACTTTTTGATTGAAACACATCTCCTTGATACACGCTCATATTTCCTACCAGCCAACCAAAATGCGTGTCTGACAACACATAACCAATCAAAATTCGTGTGATGTCACAGCCGTATTTACATACTTTCACCTAAACACAGCTATTGACCAATGAGTGCGCGCGTACTATCCTAATAGACCTTTTTACCGATACGGCGGCCATTTTGATTTCTATTGTTTCGAATAGCTATTATGGGATGCCCAGGGGGCAAATACACATTAATTTGCCCCCTGAGCATCCCATAATGTCTTTCGAAACAATAGAAAACAAAATGGCCGCCGTATCTGCAAAAAGGTCTATTATAACATGTATTAATTATTGCCTCTGGCATTTTCCTATCTGACAATGTTTTGCACAAGCTGCAGATATTCAAAACACGGAAAAATACTCAGCTGCTGCAAATTACTTATTGTTAATTTCACAGTACTAGTGGACATTGGCAATTAAAAACTGACAAGTAAATCGGGTGCTGCTCATGAATTCATTGTCGATTTTTGGGTACTACAGCATCTACATGTAGATACGTTGCTTAGACTAAAATGGACCTAACTGCAGTGCATGTACTGCCAGCAAGTTGTGAAGCAATCAGCAAACTGCAGGAACTTTTGCGGCTCACTTATACCAAGTCTATCTATCTATCTTCTTCCTTTATTTAACGCAATGACAATTAAAGCTATAAGCGTGTGGGATAGTCCACAACCAAAAGCTGAGACTTAAGACTCTTAGCAATTAAACTACAGCTTAACAAGATAAAATAAAAGATTTATTAATACAATTAACTAATGATGTGCTATGGGATTTTTTGACATGGAGACCATTTTGAGTTCTGCGGGACTGAAAACTCTTGTTTTGCACCCCTGAACTTGCTTCCAAACAGGGCGTGAACTAAACACTGGAACGGAACGGAACGGAATGGAACGGAATATACCGGAAGAAACCGGAATATGCGGAAAACACCGGAATGAAGAAGAATGGTACCGGAATATACATGTACAGGAACGAGCCGGAATGATACCGGAATGAGGCGGAATGACACCCAAATAAACCTGAATGAACCTGAAAATGCCAAAATTTGGTGTTTTATTTAGTGCCGACCGATTTTCGGTTGTTTCTGCCTTCTGACTGGTCAACTGTGTATTGGCCCATCACAATCAAGTTCAGTGAACCAAAAACTAATTACCGTTGCTGCTTGCCTGCTTCCCACGGCCGACGCGTGATGGAGATCTACGGAAACAGATTTCCGCAAACCGGAAACTCATTTTCTCTTCTCGATTGTTGCCATCGAACCTAAACACAGTGTTTGCTTGTTTGACGAAAGAAGAGTCAGAAGCACAGAATAGAGATCGATCGCTGATAATATATATGCATGAAGAATATTTTTTCTTTTGTTCCACGGAACAAAAAGTGAGAACAAATTGTGAGAACATAATTATCGTGACTCGTTCCAAGCCTTGTTACTTCCCCTTTAATGTAAACTGTTTTTTTTCTTTCAGTCTCTCTATTTTGCATACTCATTCATTCACAGTCTGGGATGATGAAAAAATTAATTACGTTTTGTTCCCTCGTCATTCCGGTCCACGCTAATCAGCTTTATTCTGGTGTTCTTGTGGTTTATTCTCCCTTACTCTCGTGTCATTCCGCCTCGTTCCGGTATATTCCGGTACCATTCATGTTCATTCCGTTTCATTCCGGTGTCATTTGGTTTTATTCCAGAGTCATTCCACCTCATTCCGGCATATTCCGGTTTATTCCGGTATATTCCGTTCCGTTCCATTCCGTTCTTGTGTTTAGTAACGCCCCTTCCAAACACATCAAATAGAGGCTTGTGGGAGGAACTCTATCGTCTTTGACTAGCATCATTGGCCACTGGGTGACAAAGGTCCATGAATTAACATATTAAAATTCTTCATTCTATAATTCATCATTTCAAGGGATTGAGCATTAAAATTTACAACCCTTACAGTCACTTTTCCAAGATTTTGATAAAATACCTAATATCCATGCAGTTAAGAACAGATCCATTTGACAGTACGACAACATCCCATACGGCAGGGGCTTTTCCCTAAATTTTGAAGGAAAAGTTGGCTCGACAACCCAAGCTTAAGACTTGGACAACCATTTTTCCCTCAATACCCTATGGAAGTGAATTTCTTCAGAAAGATACAGGTGCTTTTCTCATTTGGTTTTCCATTCCGGACACTGTTTTCAGTAATGAACAGCCTTTATGGAGAACGGCATATATGACTTGGAACACGCGCGTACGTGAGCACACTTTCACTGATAGGACCTCGCACGTTTTTAAACATTTACAAAATTCTGAGCATTGCCGCACTTTGTGCTCTAATGACTGTTTCAGCATCCTACATCACGCTTGTACCACCTTCCAACTTAAGATAAAAGAAGCCATTCATATTTAATGAGAGAAACCTACACTTAATCATCAACTTTATCGAGTTAATTTAAAACTTTCTTTGTAATTTTTTACATTGTCATGTTTCCTTTTGTTCTTATATAGTTAATTAGCATTTTGGTTCACACTATATACAGGGTTCGTACCCTTTTTTGGACTAAAAATTCAAGGTCTTTTCAAGGACTTTCAAGGACATATTTTCCATTTTTCAAGGACTCCACGCACTGCAAAATCAATAGGTATTATGATCGTTTTTACATGTTTTTTACTATAAGGTGTTGCTACGTTTCTGCCAGTAGCATATATTTTCACATAAGGCTCTCTAGAATCTATGTTGGATGAAATTAGCTACAAATTTCAAGGACTTTCCAGCACTGACTGCAATTTTCAAGGACTTTCAAGGCCTTGAATTTTTATTTTGAAATTCAAGGACTTTCAAGGACTTTCAAGGTGCGTGCGAACCCTGTATATATTCAACAACTACTCACAGAACCCTATAAAATTATAAGTGTAGAACGGAGCGGCTTAAAAGAAGCTTTTTTCCTAGTGCAATTATTTCTTTTAATAATAATACTTAGAATCTACATTTTTATGTAATTTTTAAATTTTATATAATTTTTAAATTGTAAATACACATTGTAATTCATTTTTAAATGCGAAAATGTGTTTTCAATAAACTATTAAAACAAAAAAAAAACTCTGTACTTTGTAATTTAAACTGAAGATGAGAGAAGTTTCTGTCGAAACATGTTTTTAAATTTAAAAAGTGTTGTGTTGTTTCTAAAAATATCGATTAGCTGAACCCTGTTTAAGAAATCTCCACTGGGAGTCTGCAATATGTTATTCTCCAGAAGACCATGAACTTGAATTAATTTTAATTACACTGTAAATTGCATCGTCTTATGCAATAATTCGTACCTCTGCGCAAGGCATTCTGTGCATCTTGAGTCATAGCATCTGCTTCATCCAATATCACAATCTTGAAACCAGATCTGCAGACACCATAAAAATAAAATCATCTGGTGCTTGAGTAAAATCTATACATGGACCTCTCTGGAGACAACGGGTTAATTTACAAATCGAAAGTGGTTCAGCGTTGTCTGTACTCTTATCGACAACGATACTCGTCATCACAGTGGTCAAAATGTTGTGGACTCAGAGGCGTAGCCGAGTGAGTCTACAACAAATTTGTTTTTTACCACAATATTCAACGCCAAAGAAAGTTTTTATTTCAGAGCGTGACCAAAATCATAACTCAAAGAAAGAGCAAGCGTTGTCTATAACTTTCTCGCAATGTGATTG
This sequence comes from Montipora capricornis, assembly GCF_036669925.1. Classification (NCBI taxonomy): domain Eukaryota; kingdom Metazoa; phylum Cnidaria; class Anthozoa; order Scleractinia; family Acroporidae; genus Montipora; species Montipora capricornis. The sequence continues at coordinate 34,697,319 of NC_090886.1, forward strand.
GTTTATTTCCCAAAATGAGCGTTCCTGATTGGCTATTACATTGCGTGACAAATTGACGCAAGCATGATGCGAGCAGCGTTGTCTAAACTCTTATCGACAACGGCAAATTAGCCAATCAGACTGTGAGATTACAAGCAATTGTGGTAAAAAGGGGCAAAGTTTTGAGTATATTATGTAGATGTTGTTAACCCTCTGGCCCCAAAAGGTTTCAGGTGTCCCTCTCACAAGGGAGAGGGTTAGGTTGTCTAAGATATTTGTCTCTGCTTTGTTCACAACAAAGTTACTATAGGTTTCATTTTGCTAGTCTTAGAGCATTTTTATAATAGCTGCTGAATTCATTTCAGTTATGTTTATGATGCTACATGTAGTCTAACTAACCAACAAGACTATTTCAGTCAAACCATCTAAGATTGTTCTTAGCTGAGCTACATGTAGAAGCCTACTATTCTTAAAACAAATGTTTAACAGTCAACTTGTCTTTTGAATGGGTGGCATGCAGTTGCATACAGTACTTGTATACAGGCAGCATGCATGTATATGAAGCCTGCAAAAGCAGAAGGTAGACATACTTAAAAATCGTCCTTGTGCTTGCAAAGCTAAGGATGGCTCCACGGACAATTCCTATGCCTCGATCATCTGAAGCATTCAACTGCAATAGGAGAGTTCATGTTTAAGAATCACAATACTTCATTAACACACGTTGCAACTGGAATTGAACATAGATGTAACTGCTCAACATTGTGTTGAAAATGTACTTGAAAGGCAAGTTCACTGTGACTGTTGATTGCTTCCTGAATCTGTTAACCCATAAGAAGGTAACAATAATGCTGAACCTAATTTTATTTCTCTTTACATTGAATGGCTTCTCTTGCAACTGGGTATCATTACCTCAGCCAATCAATGTGCACAGTTCCCTTATACATCTCATGAATACAAATTAAGCACAATGTTTTTTTTTTTTAATTTACCCAGCTAATAACAATCTCAAGATAAGCAGGTCTATTAGTATCGTCTTGATAGTCAAACTTTACTGGCATCAATTAAAAGAGATGGCGCAGAGGTGAGAGCAGACTCAGCATCATAAGTGGGTTGAGTTTGTTGGTTTTTAAATCTGCTTTGAGAGGTTTTTCTCTGGGTGCTCTGGTTTTTTCCCCTCACTGCAAAACTCAACCTTCATTGTATGGTTTGATATCAAAATGAAGTTCATTATTATCATTATTATTATTATTATTATTATTATTATTATTATTATTATTATTATTAACGATTTCAGCACTATCAATTGCTTCCTACACTCCCCTAGAACCGAAGCCATTCCTTGGTCCTGAGGTACCAGGGAAGGTTTTCATTTGATGGACAGAAACCTTCTGAGTGTGTGCACCATTCCTAGGAGGATGATCTTTTGCAGCTCATTGATGTTATGTACTAGCTCCAGGCATCTTTTCTAAATTCTGGTCCATTCCCTTTCTAATAAGTCCCAGTGCACCAACAATAACCAGCACACTCTTTGTCTTCATTCCCCACATTCTCGTACAGTAGTTTCAATCTCAAGGTCTTTTTATTTTGAGAGCTTTTCAATGACATTTGTTGAGGTGTTTCAGTCACATGCTACTGATATAATTATCTACATGTACATGTATAAGTTTGCAACACCAGTTGGCATGGTCCTTGATCACTATATCAGGCTTGTTCGCTGACAGTCGCCTATCCGTATGAATCTGCATATCCCAGAGAATTGTGCATTTTCCTGCATTTTGGGGCAAACTTTGGTCTTTTCTCAGCATTATTACCAGGGGTTTCAATAACATAAATTTATATCAGGTGGGTAGTTAAAGTAATGTAAGCGGGTAGATTCATTGGAAGAAAGGCCCTTCCTTGTAGGGGGTCCAGGGGCATGCTTCCCTGGAAATATTTTAAATTCAGCTGTCATAGATGCATTTTCCTGCATTCTGGGGCAAAATTGAGGTTCCCCTCCATTTTTTTGAAAACACCAGATCTATTTTCAACAAATTTAAATTAAACACAAAATTTTAATTAGCATGAAAGCCTGTACTGACCTGTATTTTATTTAATCAATGCATTTTTTTGTTGCACAAAATGTATACTCTAGGTGTTGCTTACTTGATTTTCAACTGAAAAATATGTAGCAGTTATTTTTACAGCTTAACAAAATTAAATGGCAAACAGTTTACACAAGTACAACTTTCGTATAACATTAGCGAAAAAAAGTTAATTGATTACAAAGTCTAGCCATGCAAAAAATATTCTTTCCTTTCTTCTGTAACTACATGTACATGTAAGCTTCTAAAGGATTAACCTCCTTTGACCTTTTTTGTTGAAGTTCATGACCAAAAAAGTAATACATCTATGCAAATAATGAACACGTTTGCCTTTTGTCCGCCATTACATAATTCACGAGCTTAAACCCAGTCTCTCTCTATCAGAAGTATGGGTATGAACCAGGCACATTTTGTTCTGTTTGGATCTAGATATGATTTTCAACCTTTTTTAAATTTGCATAGTGTTTACTTTAATTCAAATTTACACTTGCATGGGCAGGACTAAAATAATTAATTAATTTTCACCTATTACATTTTTTTTTATTTTGCAAGATTGTGGGGCATTCTTCTTTAACCCACTGACCAGGTGGGGGTTCTTCATTGATGAGTAAAATCGTCTGGTGTTAGAGTAAAATACTACAATAAGTATGGCCAGTTTAGGCCCGTTTAGGGGGGTTAAGTAATGATGAACTTTATCATGCCCCATCGCATAGTCCTCAGGTGGGTATTCAGTTTGTCACAGGCGGGTAGTTCTACCCACTACATGTACATGTACCTGAACGCTTATTGAAACCCCTGGAAATGATTACTGTATACTATAGCTTCAGAAAAAATTGCAAACACTCAGACCTCACGAACATGCATGAAAAGAAGACAAATGGATACTAACTACAGTTTATTGTAGTATTCTTCATCTTCACTTTCAAAAATATAATTATTTCATCCCAGCTGTAACTAACCTTCTGAATGATTAATCTGCTTTGACCTCTTTAAAATTGTTGAGATTCTTGACGAAAATATGATAACAGAAAACTTGATTGCAATTACTACAATGTATTTACATGATCGCTCATTTTCAAGTAACCATAAGCGACTTACATGGATCAGTACATTTAAGACGTTTTTATGGCCAAAGCCTAGCTATTATTACACTCCCAGACAGACAGGATTGAATTTAACTTTCATGTACATACATGTACAGTATTACACAATTATAATTTGTGGATATGATTGAGAAGTCCTCTCGTAATGACTAGAATACTGATTAAGTTTTTTGGCCCGATGGAGAGGCTCTCAGGCAGGTGTTTGGCTCGTCGTAGGCGGGTAGTTCTACCTGCTACCTGGCCATTATTGAAATCTCTGACATTTCAATGAATGACTTGTGCAACCTAATTGTCATATCTCCAGTTCTTGAACTGTTTTTGTTATTATTATTATTATTATTATTATTATTATATTATTATTATTATGATCATCATCATCTATTTCACTCAGTAAACATTGGTACTGGAGCTCTTGTCATAAATTTTTCTCTCGATCAAGTCAATGACCTCAGACAGAGAGCACCTTTCACAGGGTATTACATGTACATGTAGCTGTACCAAGCAGCTCTGATTTCTGAAACGTCAAGACATGCTCTTTAATCCAAAGACTTTCAAGGTGGCAATGCAAATTCTTAGGAATGGAATCAAGGGCACCAATTATTATTATTATTATATTTTGCCGGCCTTAAGAGTCCTCATGGGCCCGATGAGGATAAGTAAGTAGTAGTATTAATATTATTATTAGATGCTAAAGATAGTGATCTAGAAATAGAGAAGGGTCAAGCAGGACTTCCCTAGACCTGACAGTTATAGATATTTTACTAGTGGATGTACATAGAAATTTTCCTTTTTTTTAGTCTACAAAAAAAAAAATATATATCATTATTATTACCATTGGGGTTATAACTGAGAGAAACAAAAGTGACCTCAATAATCACCCCAATCCATTTACAAAAATTTAATAATGCAGTAATAAATATTCAACTTTTATCCAAAGAAAAGGAGTTTACCTCAAGAACCATCGAGTTAAATTCACGGGGGGAGTAAATCTGTTTGGCAACAGCAAGAATGGTGGAGGTTTTTCCAGTTCCAGGTGGGCCATAGAACAAAAGATGGGGAAGACGTTCTTCATCGATAAACCTTTTGACTGTTGTGCAAAGGAGATAAATATATTAATGCCCATTTTTCAGGTTTGCACTATCAATAACATTAAATAATAATTATTAATATTATTATGTAGGCAAACTGGTCCAAGATGAAAAGGAGAACTCTGATTGGTTCTCTGAACAGTCAGAATTTTGCATTACAGACCGCTAAGATGAACTGGTAACAAAGCAGCATACATAGGTTGCCAAACTGTTCCAAATTTTCTTTCCATTTTCTTGAACATACAGGTAAAAACCAAAAAGCAAGAAATGTTTTTTATTTAGGCATGCCAGAGTTCAAATACAAATCTGCCGTTAACAGAAGCAGGTACCGTAATTTCCGGCCGATTACCCGCGGGTAATGCGTTAATTTTCCAGTAAACCGCGGTTGCTGCGGGTAATAGGAAGGTGCGTGTAATGCGATAATTTTTAAATCTCAGGTAAGAATTTGACAGATTGAAACAAGTTAAAATGAGGATAATTAAACCAACACTTCCTTCAAATCTGTGTGTTGCCTCGTTCGTTGATTCAATCTTTAAAATGATGCTTTATTTGCCGTAGTCTTTGTAAAACCGCTCGATGAAAGCCGAAGCAAATTGAATGAAAAACAATAATCTTTCCCTTCGACCATGTCACAACTTGTCACCGAATTAAAAGTAAATGAGAACGAATTTCTCACTTTAACACACCTTTTCAATTTTAAGAAAGAGTTTATCGTGAGACACAATTCAATGCTGAAAAAGTAACAAGATGCGAATGTGTTTATTTTGTGATGCCACAAATTTTTCCGTTCAAAACAAATCTTTTACGATCTTGTTTAAATAATTTCAAACCTTTACTAATTAACTAAACTGATGCTTCCTTAAAACTTGCGTGTTGCCAAGCTTGTTTGTTACCGTAGTTCAATCTGAAAACGCTTCCTATTCAAGATTTGTGTGATGTGTTATTCTAGTGTTCTAAAAGCCCTCAATGAAAGCCGATGCAAGTTGAATGAAAAACAAATCAATAGTGTTTAAGTGATTACTGTATTTCACTGCTTTTTTCTTCGCTTAATTTAAAAGCATTTCTCACCTGCACTCCTTTCAATTTTGTATATGAAAGATTGAAAGCATTTTTTGTGAAAGCACGCTCAAAGCTACAAAACAAGATGCCGACATATTTCACGGTACCGCATAATTATTTAGAATGTGATTGTCGGCATGTGTGTAAACAAAACACTAACTACAGTGAAAAAATTGCTGGATAGTTCAGCGCATCAGTGAAATGTTCCTAGCTACCCCTGGCTTGAGTAATAGAGCATTTTCCCGTTTTAAGCGACTTCTTATATAGGCCCGGTCTTTGCCCCTGAGTATGCCTAACCACCACCCCATCAGGTATTTTTAACACTTGCCCCCACTTTCTCTCAACCTATCAAAATGGCGCTCAATGATCAATCGTAAAGATGTTGGCCTTCAACTCGTATTCTATCGAGTCTTAGCGTTAATACATTGGATATTTAGGTCGTTTTAACAAGACAAACCAGAAATGACTAAGGAGAGTGTTTAAGGCTGCATTATTAAAAGCCAATTCTTAGCAGAAAATGCTATCGATCTTCTGCTTTGTAAACAACAACATGGAATATTCATCGCTCCAAGTTTGTGAGTTCTTGTCCCGAAAATACAGTTGCAAGAATTGTTCGGTTTTGGGGTGAGGGTAATAGGCCAGTGCGGGGGTAATCTGTTGAACGTTTTTTCCCCTTGTGACAAAAATAGACCGCTGCGGGTAATCTGCCGTGCGGGTAATCGTCCGGAAATTACGGTACATGTAAAGAGGCAAGACTCCTGGAACAGAAAGCCCTGTGCAAGAGAGCCAATAATAATAAAAACCTTATTGAAGAAGCTTGTTTGGTCCGTACTGGGAAAATATACATTATTATAAACACCCGCAGATACATGTAAGCTGCACCCTGAATTTTGGACTTAAAAAGTCTTCTTCAACCACTAATGTAAACTCACTATTAACATACGTTATGTGCATTATTTGGAACGCAAAATACTTCAAAGTCTCACCCACAATTTTAGCACTTTAATATAATGAACACTGTTTCTACCAGTTTTGACATAATGACTGATCTTTTTCTGGCATTTGTTGACAGGAATTTCTTCATTCAACAACGTTTTTCCATAATTATAAATGTATTTACAACGAGAACGTGAGCAGAATGTTCATACAGTGTACATGTAGCTGAAAGTACAAACCAGGCATTAAATCTCATGCGAAGATGGAAACCTGGACACCAGAAGCAGCCTTTTTCAAATGTTCCTGCAGAAAAGCTGCACCCCTGATTTCTAGCAATGATTTTTGGAAAAAAGGTGCAGCTTATCTGCAGGTGTTTACGGTATTGGTTGTGTTCCCTTTTTGCAAGTTTACAAACTTGCAAAAAAAAGGAGCTGCACCAATATTTTCGTCGTACGGACCTCACGCTAGTTCAATAACATCTATGACATTACTACAGGTAGCACAAGTTGGAGATCACACCCAAAAATTTACCTCTTAAAAACATTTTTTTTTCTAAATCAATTCAGCCAGAAATTACAAAAAAAAGGCACTTCTATCTTCTTTTTTTTTTGGTATAGAAATGCAGAAGCAGTGGTTAGTAAGTACTTTCAAATTGTTAACCAAATTCCCTGACAACTACTTTTGTCACTGGACTTACTTGTTGTGATTATATCCTTGTGAGAAATCAAATCTTCTAAACTGTTGGGTCTGTATTTCTCAACCCTGATAAGAAAAACAATACTGATTCGTTAGCACAACATGGCTTCCACTATAGCTCAGTCACTGTAAAGGTTGATTTTTCAAGTACTGTTTTTTTTTTCAAGGGATATGGATTACTTTGTTTCACCAAATACTTGATAGCCTATTTAGAAATAATAACAATAATACCGTATTTACCCGTGTATAAGTTGACCACCCATTTTCGATGGCAAAAAAAGCAATTTGCCTAATTTCTTTGTTAAATATTCATGGCATACTAATCTTGTATATTTCTTCGATTTCTGGAACTGTGGATACACAAAAAAATCAGGGCCTCAAGCGCTTAATAGTTTTGTGGTTCAGCAGTTGTTGTATATGCAGGCATTTTGGCCTTGAGTTTTAAAAAGGGTCTCAGAAAATTGAACATGTAAACCTCAAACTAACCTGTTTCGTTGTTCAAGGAAAAAGGGCTTTAGAGGATAAGCACAACATCACAGAAGCAGGAGTCAATGATATAAAATAACTTCAAAAACAATGTGAAATGTGCAAGGTTTAATTGGTCCTTGACTTATAATTTCTCACATGACAAACAAAACAAAACTCATAAACCAAACAATCCGAAGTTTGCAAAAGCATTTAAATCAGCCAGGTTTGTATAAAGAATAACATGACGTATTGCACCAGGTTACTAAGCCGTTGAGGGATCGTGTTTTATTTGAAGAAACAGAAATGCCTTTTAGAGCTTTCCACCTTTGGAAAACGAAAATTTCCAGTGTCTTTTTCATTTTTGTGCTTATGAGTATCTTCAACATTTAGAGTTGGACAAATCCTTTTCATTTCAACTGAACTGCTTACATTCATTTAAAGTCTTTTGTCCAATGCATTCATTATGCCCAAGACAACATTATTATGTTAATTTTGAATAAATTATTTTCCGGGAACTTGGATCTAAATCTTTGACCCGCGTATAAGTGGAGGGCGATTTTTGGAGCTTCTTTTGAGGTCATAAAAGGTTGACTTATACACGGGAAAATGTGGTAATAATAATAATAATAATAATAATAATAATAATAATAATAATAGCAATAATAATAATAATACATATCATTATTATTATTATTATCATCATCATCAACCATCTGTAAATTTAGTTATTGTACAGAAAACATACGAAACGAGTACAAATATCCTCAATATTTGTACAGTTTGTTATTATTTTGTACATTAGAGAACTGGTTTGTCTAGCTGAGGTGCTGTCCTTTGCACCATGCTTGTCACATACAAAACTGTCACATATTCTCTGTTGTTTACAACATTTTTTACTTGTCTCTTGTATTTAAATTATGCCAAAGGTAATAATAAATTGTATACATGACTGAGATAACTGATATTTTTCAAGTAGAGAGGTTGAATGCTTGATGTTTGCATCAAGTTGGAATTACCATGCTGGCTCCAGTTGTTCTAAGGCTGGATAACCTGTATCCAGTGGATAGGTCACTATCCAGAATGCAAAATATACTTAACTGTTAAACCTTGAGGTTGAATAACACCGGAATGAAACGAAATGAACAAGAATGGTACCGGAATACATGTATACCAGAATGAGGCGGAATAACACTGGAATGAAACAAAATCAACAAGAATTGTACGGGAATATTCCAGAACGAGCCTGAATGACTTCGGAATGACACCCCAATAAACCGGAATATAGCGGAATTAACCTGAAAATGCCAAAATTTGGTGTTTTAGTTAGTGCTGACCGATTTTCGGTTGTTTCCGTCAGCTCTTGTATCACGTGATTCTCTAAGGGAATTGCATGTGTTTTTTTCCTTTTATAACATTTGGAGCACTTTGGTCATAAGAAAAAATTGCCAGGTATATCCGTCGCTAAATGGATTATTATTTGTTGTGGAAGTAATATTTTTTTCGTGAACAAATACAGTAGCAAGAGAAACAGAATGTTATTCTAATTGTTATTTTCTATGGATCTTGGAGGACGCTTTCATTGCAAGTGCGAGTCAGAAAACCCATGAACATTTTCAGGTCAATTGTACATTGACCAATCACAATCATGTTCAGCAAACCACAAACTAATTACCGTTGCTGCTTGCCCCCTTCCCACAACCCACACGTTATGGACACATGCAGAAACTGACTTGTGCAAACCGAAAACTTTTTTTCTCTTCCCAATTGTTGGCAATAATGCCATCTAACCTGAACGCAGTGTTTCCTTGTTTGAAGAAAGAAGAGTCACAAGCACAGAAAAAAGATCAATCGCTGATAATAATTATATATACATGTACATGAAAAATACTTTTGCTTTTCTTCTGCTGAACAAAAGTGAGTGGACCGCTGTGCAAATTGTGAGAATGTACTGTGACTGGTTCCAAGTCTGTTACTTCCCCTTTAATGTAATTATTTTTTCTGTCAGTCTCTGCATACTCATTCATTCATAGTCTAGAATGATGAAAAATTATGTTTGTTCCCTTGTCATTCAGGTCTACTCTAATGAGCTTTATTCTGGTGTTCTCCTGGTTTATTCTGCCTTGTTCTGCAGGTGTTATTCCGCCTCGTTCTGGCATATTCTGGTATATCCCGTTCCGTTCCATTCCGTCCCTGCATTAAGTAACGGCCTATTACTGCCACAACAAATAATTATTCATTTAGCGACGGATATACCTATCAAATTTTTCTCATGACCGAAGTGCTCTAAATGTTACAAAAGGCTTAAAACACATGCAATTCCCTTAGCGAATCACGTGACACAACAAGAGCTGACCGTTATGCACTTATCGGTGGCTTTCCCGTGGGTCGACCCCAGGGCACATAGGGGATTAGCAAAGGATTGGTGTATTTTGGTTCTTCTTTCATCCCTCGGTGTGGGGGGGATTGGAAGGAATTTAGTCTTTATGCAGATATCCACGGGACTGTCCCACGGGGTTTTGTTGCGTTTGGGCTTCCTGTGTAAAGTTGATTATTATGGGCCCAAAACACGTGCTGTATGAAAAATATTGTGTTTTGCTTTATTGCTGGCTTTTCTTATGGTAATAAAATTTTCACAATGCCAATCTACAAAGCCTGGGGTGCCAACAGAGACAAAAAAAATCCGTGGTTGCCAACAATTTTGAAGATTTTGTTTTAAAAGGTGAGAGTAGACTGATAATTTGTAGAATTTTATATAGCAAGCCATCAGAGTCCAATCGAGAGCGAATCAGAAGTCACGATGGCGGAATTTTATGTTTAAATACTTTCTCTTTCGCTTACTATACACCCAGAAATTGACAATTGTTTACTTTGAACTTTGTATGGAATTGTTTACTCAAAAATTTCAACCAAAACTTGTGTTTTGGAATCTGCGCAATAGACATATGGTCAAGAATCTACCCAGGCAGTATGTTTTTCAACTTCTACCTTGTTATGAAACAAGTTGTCCTTATCCAGTTTCTCAAGCAGGGAAACCTGAGAAGGATTACACATGGTACAGTGGTAGTCCACCTCTTTCTTACTTACCCATTCCAATCTGTGATCCACAAAGACCGTGGGGAGGTAAAGATTGCAAAGTATGTGCTGGGCATTGTGTTGGGCATTATTTAAGTGCAGAAAAGCATTTACAAGATTTTAATATACATGGAAACGTGAATTACAGTCAACTTCCAAGTTCAACTTTTAAATCCTTGAACGGAAAACACAAGAACAATGAGGAAATTGCCAAGCAGCTTTTGCTTCCCACCAGTGAAATAGAAATGTGGTCAAATCACCTCGACAAAGTTAAGGAGGCAAGAAAAAGTGGTGCTAAAAAAGCTGCAGCTACACGAAAAGCAAAAAAACAACAGAGAGGTAATTCTTTCCTGTGGTTTGCATTTCTATTCATTACATAGTGACAGTCTTTTTCTTTCATGTTGACAGAATCCAGGAATGAAGAACAGGATGATGCGCAGGATGAAGTACACGAGGATCAACTGTGGTGCTACTACCAAGAGACAGAATATGGGTAAAAGTTATTGGCAACTTTTCACTTTCAGATCCTGATCATGATCTTAATCACTTTTATTTTCTATCTATCTAGATTTATGATTAAATGTGATGGGAAGTCACAAAACTGCAAGGTTTGGTATCATGGACCATGTGTTAATATATCGCAAAGGAAAGCCAACAAGATGAGAGGATATATACAACGTATGTTTTAACTGTTCTAAAAAATAAGGGAAATTCAAAAACTTCAAATGTATTTTGTTGTTTATCCATAAACAGTGTTTAAAAAATCATGTATTTACAAATGCCCGGGGGTGGGGACTTTGTAACTCTTGTCTTGCCCGCAACCCACGGGTTTTCGCAAAGTTTTGGTTGTATGAAATTTCAATTCCCCGGGAATGTCCCCGGGGTCGACCCCCGGGAAAGCCGCTGATAAGTGCATTACAACCGAAAATCGGTAACTAAAACACCAAATTTTGGCATTTTCATTCCGCTGTATTCCAGTTTATTTGAGTGTCATTCCGCCTCATTCCGGCTCGTTCAGGCATATTTCAGTACCATTCTTGCTTATTTCGTTTCATTCCGGTGCTAATCCGCCTCATTCCGGTATTATTCCGTTCCGTTCCATTCTTGTGTTTAGTAACACCACTACGGATCATTGCACATGCAAAAACTGACTTATCTGCTGGATAATTATAAAGTTATCCGGCCTTTACACAACTGGGGTTTGCTGTATATTACTACTGTTTTATCGACTCTGAAAAGTGGCTGCGTTGGAGCAATTACAGAATACAGGGCCACATTCGAGACCTATGTAAGTAATGGCTCGTTTGGCTTGGCAGTGGATGAAAGAACCTGAACGAGTCATATAAATATTGGGATCTGTTATACTGGTGGCTCATTTGGCTCGGTACTAGGTGAAAGAAGGAGTCATATGAATATTGGAGTCTGCTATATTGGTGGCTCGTTTTGCTCGGCAGTGGATGACAAAGAAGCCAAATGAGCCGCAATAGGTTGAAACCCTTTCAGTAACAACTTACCACGGAAGATTCCGCTTTTGGTCCTGACCGGAAACAACCATTTGTAAAGAAAACGTCTCTCGAAAAAAACAGAAATAAAACCAATAAGCACCGAGGTCAGCTCGAAATTTAGGTGAAATGCACTGGCGGGGACAGAGCTTGTATGGTCAGTCTGCCATCTTGATGATCTCATTCCCGCCAAACCGTAGATACTTCATGTATCTCCTATTATAGTGTATTTAAATTATAATGTATTTCCACCCGTTTAAATAATTAGCCCTATATAACAATGTATACCTAATCTCGTACCCACGAGATTAATGTATACCTTATATACCCCTATATACCCTTGTATACCCTCCTTATATACCCACGTATACCCTTGTATTATATACCCCATATATAGCCTTGTATACCCTTATATACCCATATATAAGATGTATACCCTTATATACCCCTATACACCCATTTATACCCATGTATACCCTTCTATACCCCTATATACCCATTTACACCCATGTATACCCTTATGTACCACTATATACCCATTTACATCCATGTATACCCTTATATACCCCTATACACCCATTTATACCCATGTATACCCTTCTATACCCCTATATACCCATTTACACTCATGTATACCCTTATGTACCACTATATACCCATTTACATCCATGTATACCCTTATATACCCCTATACCCTTGTATACCCTTGTGTACCCACCTATACACTTGTATACCCTTATATACCCCTATATACCCATGTATACCCCTATATACCCCTATATACCCATTCATACCCTTATATACCCCTGTATACTCATGTATACCCTTTTATACCCCTATATACCCATGTATACCCTTATATACCCCTATATACCCATTTATTAAATTCTCAACCTCGGATAATGCAAATCTCGTGCTCTGATTAGTTCACTCAATCTCGGTTATCAGACCATGCACTTTAGTTTGACCTTAAATGGTAAATGATTGCGCTTAGCGTTGCTAAACTAAAAACGTTTACGCCAGAAAGCGAAATTTCTTTCGGTATAGAGCAAAAGAAAAACGTTTTTGTGGAAAGTTTGGATCACTTTCGAAGCTTAGAGATACGCGAAAAGGTAAGAAATGTTTTTGTGATGAGCCTGCGTCTGTCTGACCACAAGGTATTACACAACATCGCATCTTCATCAACTTTTTTCGCTAGGATTTTCTCGCTTTTTTCGTTCGTATTTCGTACTTCTAAACTTTTGGAGTTTAAGGAATTTAATAAAACAATTATTCCATTCGCGCTTGTTGGATATGAGAGTGGTTATAGCCAACTCGGCGCTACGCGCCTCGTTGGCTATTTACCATCTCATATCCAACGCGCGCGCATGGAAAAATTGTTAAGTATACCCTTATATACCCCAATATACCCATGTACACCCTTATATACAACTATATACCCATGTATACCCTTAATACCCCTTTAAGGGTATACGTGGGTATAAAGGGCCAATTATCAAATACACCATAAATTCCTTTTAGTATAAATACACAGGTGATTATACAAAATCGCGCGCTCTCATTGGCTCGCTATCTCGGATTATCAGCCGATAATCACCTCGACGGACAAAACGGCTGCCAGTGGTCGTTTTGCCACTGTAAGTGAAGATGATTTCGAGTTGAAATGTTTTTTTTCTCTCTCGACTTCGTCTCGGTGAATATTCACCGATAATCACTTCGCCTTCGGCAAATAATTGTTAAATATTTAAATACATAATAGTAAGGGATATATGAAGTACTTACGTCATTTTAAACATATGCTGTATTCAGTATATGTGGGCTCATAAAAGAGCATCACGTAAGAAATGTCAACCGTTTGTGTTCCCACAGGAAGCGAGCGACTTGGCTGATATCTGGTAGGTAATCATTTTATAACTGCTTTTTCCGGCCATTTTCGTCTACAGAAGCCACCAGGCTGGCATCATTAAGCTAGAATGTGGGTAAAGGCAAGCCTTTGAAGGAAAACAGAGGCAAGAGATTGTTTCATGCAGACTGGGACGCCTAAAATGCTCTGTTGTAAACATGGCGGTTCACGAGTGAAGTTGTCTCTCTGTCCTTTCTGTGGACGAATTCCAGGACCTACTGACACAATCTGGGCAAGTTTCGGAAGCTAAAATCTTCAATCGATGCGTTATTTTGCTGGTAGGACTGGGTGGCCCAACACTTATGAAAAAAACTATGAAATGAGAATCGGGAGTCTTCCCTTGTCATGCAATGGCAGAATTACCCAGAATTCTTTTTGGGCATGAGCGAGGCAACTTAAAGAAGCACGAGACTGGCCCTCATCGAATGGCTGAAGCGCGGCCAGAGGAAATGATTTCTAGCCAGTTACTCAGGAGTAGGCCTGGTGTGTGCTGTTAACGTAGATTTTGGTTTTCTGAACAAGTTCTTATCATAGAAAATTCGCGACAAAGTTGTGCTTTCATTTCGCTGTAATTCTGGTGTCAAAGAATAATGTAAATAAGAGAATAACGATATTTATATTTGCAGATTACCTGTCCTCTTACTACGAAAGTCAGGCTCGACATCTCTATGCAATAAGCGCATTCAAAATTTCCTCGTATTACTTGATAAAAGTATGTGGTTTTTGTTTTTTTTTTTTGAAAAAAGGGTTTTTCTGCTTATATGAAAAATACGTTTTCTCTCCCGTCCCCTTCTTATGCATGATCTACGCGGAAACAACATTCTGTTCCTCAATAAACCTGGAACAACCAGTTATGGTCTTCGTTCTCTTTTTTCTTACGTATAAGCTAAGTTGCGGAATGCGCTACCTGATTTTATCCGTACTGGTACAGCGGCTTTTCTTTTTAATGGATATATCTTTAAATATTATGTATTTAGTAGGTATCTGTAGATGCTATGTATTTTAGCTGTAAATGTAATGTCTCGAAGATATTAGCTCCTGTAGTTATTCGGAAAAAGCTTATGACAGTATGTATGTTACCTTTAGGAGGGCGCATGCGCACACTTTGTAATCAGCGACTCCAGTGCTTACCATATGTCAGATAAATGACTTTTCTCTTGAATATATAAGCCATCTAATTCTTAGGCTCTATTGACAAGGGCGGTTTGGAGCTGTCAGTAGGCGAGGGATTTGTCACAAAAGGTTTAGGGGCCGACATGTCTCTCCCTCAATGCCGTACCGGGACGCAAGGTCGGTAGCAGAAAGCAGCGAAGGGCCAACTGCGTCCAAAAGCGATCGCACGGGCCGAAATCCCGGGATGACTCGTTTGGTACGACGCTCCAGCGCCGGTGTCTGGAGGTACTGCGTTTTTCTCTCTTGTTCAAACATTCCGTCAGCGCATGCGCAAATGTTCTGGCTCTTCGATACCTAGCCTACCAAAAAAAATTAACATGCTGGTTTTTTTTTGTGGTTGTTTTTTGTACCAGCAATCTGGTCTTGTCTCCGACAGAGCCGAGAGATTGTTTCATGCATACTGGGACGCCTAAAATTCTCTGTAGTACCATGGCGGTTCACTAGAGAAGTTTTATCTCTGGCCTATCTGTGGACCAATTCCAGGACCTACTTACACAAACTGGGCAAGTTTCGGAAGCTAAAATCTTCAATCGATGCGTTATTTTGCTGGTAGGACTGGGTGGCCCAACACTTATGAAAAAAATTATTAAATGAGAATGGGGATTCTTCCCTTGTCATGCAATGGCAGAATTACCCAGAATTCTTTTTGGGCATGAGCGAGGCAACTTAAAGAAGCACGAGACTGGCCCTCATCGAATGGCTGAAGCGCGGCCAGAGGAAATGATTTCTAGCCAGTTACTCAGGAGTAGGCCTGGTGTGTGCTGTTAACGTAGATTTTGGTTTTCTGAACAAGTTCTTATCATAGAAAATTCGCGACAAAGTTGTGCTTTCATTTCGCTGTAATTCTGGTGTCAAAGAATAATGTAAATAAGAGAATTACGATATTTCTCTTTGCAGATTAACTGTACTCTTACTAAGAAAGTCCGACTAGACCTCTCTATGCAATAAGCCTATTCAAAATTACCTCGTACTACTTGATAAAAGTATGTGGTTTGTGTTTTTTCTTTTTTGAAAAAAGGGTTTTTCTGCTTATATGAAAAATACGTTTTCTCTCCCGTCCCCTTCTTGTGCATGATCATCGCCGAAATTACAATCTGTTCCTCAATAAACCAGGAAGAACAAGATATGGTCTTAGATATATTTTTTCTTACATATCAGCTAAATTGCGTAATGAGCTACCTGATTTTATCCGTACTGGTACAGCGGCTTTTCTTTTTAATGGATATATCTTTAAATATTATGTATTTAGTAGGTATCTGTAGATGCTATGTATTTTAGCTGTAAATGTAATGTCTCGAAGATATTAGCTCCTGTAGTTATTCGGAAAAAGCTTATGACAGTATGTATGTTACCTTTAGGAGGGCGCATGCGCACACTTTGTAATCAGCGACTCCAGTGCTTACCATATGTCAGATAAATGACTTTTCTCTTGAATATATAAGCCATCTAATTCTTAGGCTCTATTGACAAGGGCGGTTTGGAGCTGTGAGTAGGCGTGGGATTTGTCACATATGGTTTAGGGGCCGACATATCTCTCCCTCAATGCCGTACCGGGACGCAAGGTCGGTAGCAGAAAGCAGCGAAGGGCCAACTGCGTCCAAAAGCGATCGCACGGGCCGAAATCCCGGGATGACTCGTTTGGTACGACGCTCCAGCGCCGGTGTCTGGAGGTACTGCGTTTTTCTCTCTTGTTCAAACATTCCGTCAGCGCATGCGCAAATGTTCTGGCTCTTCGATACCTAGCCTACCAAAAAAATTAACATGCTGGTTTTTTTTTGTTTTTGTTTTTTGTACCAGCAATCTGGTCTTGTCTCCGACAGAGGCGAGAGATTGTTTCATGCAGACTGGGACGCCTAAAATGCTCTGTTGTAAACATGGCGGTTCACGAGTGAAGTTGTCTCTCTGGCCTTTCTGTGGACGAATTCCAGGACCTACTGACACAATCTGGGCAAGTTTCGGAAGCTAAAATCTTCAATCGATGCGTTATTTTGCTGGTAGGACTGGGTGGCCCGACACTTATGAAAAAAACTATGAAATGAGAATCGGGAGTCTTCCCTTGTCATGCAATGGCAGAATTACCCAGAATTCTTTTTGGGCATGAGCGAGGCAACTTAAAGAAGCACGAGACTGGCCCTCATCGAATGGCTGAAGCGCGGCCAGAGGAAATGATTTCTAGCCAGTTACTCAGGAGTAGGCCTGGTGTGTGCTGTTAACGTAGATTTTGGTTTTCTGAACAAGTTCTTATCATAGAAAATTCGCGACAAAGTTGTGCTTTCATTTCGCTGTAATTCTGGTGTCAAAGAATAATGTAAATAAGAGAATAACGATATTTATATTTGCAGATTACCTGTCCTCTTACTACGAAAGTCAGGCTCGACATCTCTATGCAATAAGCGCATTCAAAATTTCCTCGTATTACTTGATAAAAGTATGTGCTTTGTTTTTTTTCCTGTTTGAAAAAAGGGTTTTTCTGCTTATATGAAAAATACGTTTTCTCTCCCGTCCCCTTCCTGTGCATGATCTTCGCGGAAATTACATTCTGTTCCTCAATAAACCTGGAACAACCAGTCATGTTCTTAGTTCTCTTTTTTCTTACATATCAGCTAAGTTGCGGAATGCGCTACCTGATTTTATCCGTACTGGTACAGCGGCTTTTCTTTTTAATGGATATATCTTTAAATATTATGTATTTAGTAGGTATCTGTAGATGCTATGTATTTTAGCTGTAAATGTAATGTCTCGAAGATATTAGCTCCTGTAGTTATTCGGAAAAAGCTTATGACAGTATGTATGTTACCTTTAGGAGGGCGCATGCGCACACTTTGTAATCAGCGACTCCAGTGCTTACCATATGTCAGATAAATGACTTTTCTCTTGAATATATAAGCCATCTAATTCTTAGGCTAAATTGACAAGGGCGGTCTGGAGCTGTGAGTTGGCGTGGGATTTGTCACATATGGTTTAGGGGCCGACATATCTCTCCCTCAATGCCGTACCGGGACGCAAGGTCGGTAGCAGAAAGCAGCGAAGGGCCAACTGCGTCCAAAAGCGATCGCACGGGCCGAAATCCCGGGATGACTCGTTTGGTACGACGCTCCAGCGCCGGTGTCTGGAGGTACTGCGTTTTTCTCTCTTGTTCAAACATTCCGTCAGCGCATGCGCAAATGTTCTGGCTCTTCGATACCTAGCCTACCAAAAAAATTAACATGCTGGTTTTTTTTTGTTTTTGTTTTTTGTACCAGCAATCTGGTCTTGTCTCCGACAGAGGCAAGAGATTGTTTCATGCAGACTGGGACGCCTAAAATGCTCTGTTGTAAACATGGCGGTTCACGAGTGAAGTTGTCTCTCTGTCCTTTCTGTGGACGAATTCCAGGACCTACTGACACAATCTGGGCAAGTTTCGGAAGCTAAAATCTTCAATCGATGCGTTATTTTGCTGGTAGGACTGGGTGGCCCAACACTTATGAAAAAAACTATGAAATGAGAATCGGGAGTCTTCCCTTGTCATGCAATGGCAGAATTACCCAGAATTCTTTTTGGGCATGAGCGAGGCAACTTAAAGAAGCACGAGACTGGCCCTCATCGAATGGCTGAAGCGCGGCCAGAGGAAATGATTTCTAGCCAGTTACTCAGGAGTAGGCCTGGTGTGTGCTGTTAACGTAGATTTTGGTTTTCTGAACAAGTTCTTATCATAGAAAATTCGCGACAAAGTTGTGCTTTCATTTCGCTGTAATTCTGGTGTCAAAGAATAATGTAAATAAGAGAATAACGATATTTATATTTGCAGATTACCTGTCCTCTTACTACGAAAGTCAGGCTCGACATCTCTATGCAATAAGCGCATTCAAAATTTCCTCGTATTACTTGATAAAAGTATGTGGTTTGTGTTTTTTCTTTTTTGAAAAAAGGGTTTTTCTGCTTATATGAAAAATACGTTTTCTCTCCCGTCCCCTTCTTGTGAATGATCTTCGCGGAAATTACATTCTTTTCCTCAATAAACCTGGAACAACCAGTTATGGTCTTCGTTCTCTTTTTTCTTACGTATCTGCTAAGTTGCGGAATGCGCTGCCTGATTTTATCCGTACTGGTACAGCGGCTTTTCTTTTTAATGGATATATCTTTAAATATTATGTATTTAGTAGGTATCTGTAGATGCTATGTATTTTGGCTGTGAATGTAATGTGTCGGATATATAGGCTCCTGTAGTTATTCGGAAAAAGCTTATGACAGTATGTATGTTACCTTTAGGAGGGCGCATGCGCACACTTTGTAATCAGCGACTCCAGTGCTTACCATATGTCAGATAAATGACTTTTCTCTTGAATATATAAGCCATCTAATTCTTAGGCTCTATTGACAAGGGCGGTTTGGAGCTGTGAGTAGGCGTGGGATTTGTCACATATGGTTTAGGGGCCGACATATCTCTCCCTCAATGCCGTACCGGGACGCAAGGTCGGTAGCAGAAAGCAGCGAAGGGCCAACTGCGTCCAAAAGCGATCGCACGGGCCGAAATCCCGGGATGACTCGTTTGGTACGACGCTCCAGCGCCGGTGTCTGGAGGTACTGCGTTTTTCTCTCTTGTTCAAACATTCCGTCAGCGCATGCGCAAATGTTCTGGCTCTTCGATACCTAGCCTACCAAAAAAAATTAACATGCTGGTTTTTTTTTGTTTTTGTTTTTTGTACCAGCAATCTGGTCTTGTCTCCGACAGAGGCGAGAGATTGTTTCATGCAGACTGGGACGCCTAAAATGCTCTGTTGTAAACATGGCGGTTCACGAGTGAAGTTGTCTCTCTGGCCTTTCTGTGGACGAATTCCAGGACCTACTGACACAATCTGGGCAAGTTTCGGAAGCTAAAATCTTCAATCGATGCGTTATTTTGCTGGTAGGACTGGGTGGCCCGACACTTATGAAAAAAACTATGAAATGAGAATCGGGAGTCTTCCCTTGTCATGCAATGGCAGAATTACCCAGAATTCTTTTTGGGCATGAGCGAGGCAACTTAAAGAAGCACGAGACTGGCCCTCATCGAATGGCTGAAGCGCGGCCAGAGGAAATGATTTCTAGCCAGTTACTCAGGAGTAGGCCTGGTGTGTGCTGTTAACGTAGATTTTGGTTTTCTGAACAAGTTCTTATCATAGAAAATTCGCGACAAAGTTGTGCTTTCATTTCGCTGTAATTCTGGTGTCAAAGAATAATGTAAATAAGAGAATAACGATATTTATATTTGCAGATTACCTGTCCTCTTACTACGAAAGTCAGGCTCGACATCTCTATGCAATAAGCGCATTCAAAATTTCCTCGTATTACTTGATAAAAGTATGTGGTTTGTGTTTTTTCTTTTTTGAAAAAAGGGTTTTTCTGCTTATATGAAAAATACGTTTTCTCTCCCGTCCCCTTCTTGTGCATGATCTTCGCGGAAATTACATTCTGTTCCTCAATAAACCTGGAACAACCAGTTATGGTCTTAGTTCTCTTTTTCTTACATATCAGCTAAGTTGCGGAATGCGCTACCTGATTTTATCCGTACTGGTACAGCGGCTTTTCTTTTTAATGGATATATCTTTAAATATTATGTATTTAGTAGGTATCTGTAGATGCTATGTATTTTAGCTGTAAATGTAATGTCTCGAAGATATTAGCTCCTGTAGTTATTCGGAAAAAGCTTATGACAGTATGTATGTTACCTTTAGGAGGGCGCATGCGCACACTTTGTAATCAGCGACTCCAGTGCTTACCATATGTCAGATAAATGACTTTTCTCTTGAATATATAAGCCATCTAATTCTTAGGCTCTATTGACAAGGGCGGTTTGGAGCTGTGAGTAGGCGTGGGATTTGTCACATATGGTTTAGGGGCCGACATATCTCTCCCTCAATGCCGTACCGGGACGCAAGGTCGGTAGCAGAAAGCAGCGAAGGGCCAACTGCGTCCAAAAGCGATCGCACGGGCCGAAATCCCGGGATGACTCGTTTGGTACGACGCTCCAGCGCCGGTGTCTGGAGGTACTGCGTTTTTCTCTCTTGTTCAAACATTCCGTCAGCGCATGCGCAAATGTTCTGGCTCTTCGATACCTAGCCTACCAAAAAAAATTAACATGCTGGTTTTTTTTTGTTTTTGTTTTTTGTACCAGCAATCTGGTCTTGTCTCCGACAGAGGCGAGAGATTGTTTCATGCAGACTGGGACGCCTAAAATGCTCTGTTGTAAACATGGCGGTTCACGAGTGAAGTTGTCTCTCTGGCATTTCTGTGGACGAATTCCAGGACCTACTGACACAATCTGGGCAAGTTTCGGAAGCTAAAATCTTCAATCGATGCGTTATTTTGCTGGTAGGACTGGGTGGCCCGACACTTATGAAAAAAACTATGAAATGAGAATCGGGAGTCTTCCCTTGTCATGCAATGGCAGAATTACCCAGAATTCTTTTTGGGCATGAGCGAGGCAACTTAAAGAAGCACGAGACTGGCCCTCATCGAATGGCTGAAGCGCGGCCAGAGGAAATGATTTCTAGCCAGTTACTCAGGAGTAGGCCTGGTGTGTGCTGTTAACGTAGATTTTGGTTTTCTGAACAAGTTCTTATCATAGAAAATTCGCGACAAAGTTGTGCTTTCATTTCGCTGTAATTCTGGTGTCAAAGAATAATGTAAATAAGAGAATAACGATATTTATATTTGCAGATTACCTGTCCTCTTACTACGAAAGTCAGGCTCGACATCTCTATGCAATAAGCGCATTCAAAATTTCCTCGTATTACTTGATAAAAGTATGTGCTTTGTGTTTTTTCTTTTTTGAAAAAATGGCTTTTCTTTTTATATGAAACATACGTTTTCTCTCCCGTCCCCTTCTTGTGAATGATCTTCGCGGAAATTACATTCTTTTCCTCAATAAACCTGGAACAACCAGTTATGGTCTTCGTTCTCTTTTTTCTTACGTATCAGCTAAGTTGCGGAATGCGCTACCTGATTTTATCCGTACTGGTACAGCGGCTTTTCTTTTTAATGGATATATCTTTAAATATTATGTATTTAGTAGGTATCTGTAGATGCTATGTATTTTAGCTGTAAATGTAATGTCTCGAAGATATTAGCTCCTGTAGTTATTCGGAAAAAGCTTATGACAGTATGTATGTTACCTTTAGGAGGGCGCATGCGCACACTTTGTAATCAGCGACTCCAGTGCTTACCATATGTCAGATAAATGACTTTTCTCTTGAATATATAAGCCATCTAATTCTTAGGCTCTATTGACAAGGGCGGTTTGGAGCTGTGAGTAGGCGTGGGATTTGTCACATATGGTTTAGGGGCCGACATATCTCTCCCTCAATGCCGTACCGGGAGGCAAGGTCGGTAGCAAAAAGAAGCGAAGGGCCAACTGCGTCCAAAAGCGATCGCACGGGCCGAAATCCCGGGATGACTCGTTTGGTACGACGCTCCAGCGCCGGTGTCTGGAGGTACTGCGTTTTTCTCTCTTGTTCAAACATTCCGTCAGCGCATGCGCAAATGTTCTGGCTCTTCGATACCTAGCCTACCAAAAAAAATTAACATGCTGGTTTTTTTTTGTTTTTGTTTTTTGTACCAGCAATCTGGTCTTGTCTCCGACAGAGGCGAGAGATGGTTTCATGCAGACTGGGACGCCTAAAATGCTCTGTTGTAAACATGGCGGTTCACGAGTGAATTTGTCTCTCTGGCCTTTCTGTGGACGAATTCCAGGACCTACTGACACAATCTGGGCAAGTTTCGAAAGCTAAAACCTTCAATCGATGCGTTATATTTTGCTGGTAGGACTGGGTGGCCCGACACTTATGAAAAAAACTATGAAATGAGAATCGGGAGTCTTCCCTTGTCATGCAATGGCAGAATTACCCAGAATTCTTTTTGGGCATGAGCGAGGCAACTTAAAGAAGCACGAGACTGGCCCTCATCGAATGGCTGAAGCGCGGCCAGAGGAAATGATTTCTAGCCAGTTACTCAGGAGTAGGCCTGGTGTGTGCTGTTAACGTAGATTTTGGTTTTCTGAACAAGTTCTTATCATAGAAAATTCGCGACAAAGTTGTGCTTTCATTTCGCTGTAATTCTGGTGTCAAAGAATAATGTAAATAAGAGAATAACGATATTTATATTTGCAGATTACCTGTCCTCTTACTACGAAAGTCAGGCTCGACATCTCTATGCAATAAGCGCATTCAAAATTTCCTCGTATTACTTGATAAAAGTATGTGGTTTGTGTTTTTTCTTTTTTGAAAAAAGGGTTTTTCTGCTTATATGAAAAATACGTTTTCTCTCCCGTCCCCTTCTTGTGCATGATCTTCGCGGAAATTACATTCTGTTCCTCAATAAACCTGGAACAACCAGTTATGGTCTTAGTTCTCTTTTTTCTTACATATCAGCTAAGTTGCGGAATGCGCTACCTGATTTTATCCGTACTGGTACAGCGGCTTTTCTTTTTAATGGATATATCTTTAAATATTATGTATTTAGTAGGTATCTGTAGATGCTATGTATTTTAGCTGTAAATGTAATGTCTCGAAGATATTAGCTCCTGTAGTTATTCGGAAAAAGCTTATGACAGTATGTATGTTACCTTTAGGAGGGCGCATGCGCACACTTTGTAATCAGCGACTCCAGTGCTTACCATATGTCAGATAAATGACTTTTCTCTTGAATATATAAGCCATCTAATTCTTAGGCTCTATTGACAAGGGCGGTTTGGAGCTGTGAGTAGGCGTGGGATTTGTCACATATGGTTTAGGGGCCGACATATCTCTCCCTCAATGCCGTACCGGGACGCAAGGTCGGTAGCAGAAAGCAGCGAAGGGCCAACTGCGTCCAAAAGCGATCGCACGGGCCGAAATCCCGGGATGACTCGTTTGGTACGACGCTCCAGCGCCGGTGTCTGGAGGTACTGCGTTTTTCTCTCTTGTTCAAACATTCCGTCAGCGCATGCGCAAATGTTCTGGCTCTTCGATACCTAGCCTACCAAAAAAAATTAACATGCTGGTTTTTTTTTGTTTTTGTTTTTTGTACCAGCAATCTGGTCTTGTCTCCGACAGAGGCGAGAGATTGTTTCATGCAGACTGGGACGCCTAAAATGCTCTGTTGTAAACATGGCGGTTCACGAGTGAAGTTGTCTCTCTGTCCTTTCTGTGGACGAATTCCAGGACCTACTGACACAATCTGGGCAAGTTTCGGAAGCTAAAATCTTCAATCGATGCGTTATTTTGCTGGTAGGACTGGGTGGCCCAACACTTATGAAAAAAACTATGAAATGAGAATCGGGAGTCTTCCCTTGTCATGCAATGGCAGAATTACCCAGAATTCTTTTTGGGCATGAGCGAGGCAACTTAAAGAAGCACGAGACTGGCCCTCATCGAATGGCTGAAGCGCGGCCAGAGGAAATGATTTCTAGCCAGTTACTCAGGAGTAGGCCTGGTGTGTGCTGTTAACGTAGATTTTGGTTTTCTGAACAAGTTCTTATCATAGAAAATTCGCGACAAAGTTGTGCTTTCATTTCGCTGTAATTCTGGTGTCAAAGAATAATGTAAATAAGAGAATAACGATATTTATATTTGCAGATTACCTGTCCTCTTACTACGAAAGTCAGGCTCGACATCTCTATGCAATAAGCGCATTCAAAATTTCCTCGTATTACTTGATAAAAGTATGTGGTTTGTGTTTTTTCTTTTTTGAAAAAAGGGTTTTTCTGCTTATATGAAAAATACGTTTTCTCTCCCGTCCCCTTCTTGTGCATGATCTTCGCGGAAATTACATTCTGTTCCTCAATAAACCTGGAACAACCAGTTATGGTCTTAGTTCTCTTTTTTCTTACATATCAGCTAAGTTGCGGAATGCGCTACCTGATTTTATCCGTACTGGTACAGCGGCTTTTCTTTTTAATGGATATATCTTTAAATATTATGTATTTAGTAGGTATCTGTAGATGCTATGTATTTTAGATGTAAATGTAATGTCTCGAAGATATTAGCTCCAGTAGTTATTCGTAAAAAGCTTATGACAGTATGTATGTTACCATTAGGAGGGCGCATTCGAACACTTTGTAATCAGCGACTCCAGTGCTTACCATATGTCAGATAAATGACTTTTCTCTTGAATATATAAGCCATCTAATTCTTAGGCTCTATTGACAAGGGCGGTTTGGAGCTGTGAGTAGGCGTGGGATTTGTCACATATGGTTTAGGGGCCGACATATCTCTCCCTCAATGCCGTACCGGGACGCAAGGTCGGTAGCAGAAAGCAGCGAAGGGCCAACTGCGTCCAAAAGCGATCGCACGGGCCGAAATCCCGGGATGACTCGTTTGGTACGACGCTCCAGCGCCGGTGTCTGGAGGTACTGCGTTTTTCTCTCTTGTTCAAACATTCCGTCAGCGCATGCGCAAATGTTCTGGCTCTTCGATACCTAGCCTACCAAAAAAAATTAACATGCTGGTTGTTTTTTGTTTTTGTTTTTTGTACCAGCAATCTGGTCTTGTCTCCGACAGAGGCAAGAGATTGTTTCATGCAGACTGGGACGCCTAAAATGCTCTGTTGTAAACATGGCGGTTCACGAGTGAAGTTGTCTCTCTGGCCTTTCTGTGGACGAATTCCAGGACCTACTGACACAATCTGGGCAAGTTTCGGAAGCTAAAACCTTCAATCGATGCGTTATATTTTGCTGGTAGGACTGGGTGGCCCGACACTTATGAAAAAAACTATGAAATGAGAATCGGGAGTCTTCCCTTGTCATGCAATGGCAGAATTACCCAGAATTCTTTTTGGGCATGAGCGAGGCAACTTAAAGAAGCACGAGACTGGCCCTCATCGAATGGCTGAAGCGCGGCCAGAGGAAATGATTTCTAGCCAGTTACTCAGGAGTAGGCCTGGTGTGTGCTGTTAACGTAGATTTTGGTTTTCTGAACAAGTTCTTATCATAGAAAATTCGCGACAAAGTTGTGCTTTCATTTCGCTGTAATTCTGGTGTCAAAGAATAATGTAAATAAGAGAATAACGATATTTATATTTGCAGATTACCTGTCCTCTTACTACGAAAGTCAGGCTCGACATCTCTATGCAATAAGCGCATTCAAAATTTCCTCGTATTACTTGATAAAAGTATGTGCTTTGTGTTTTTTCTTTTTTGAAAAAAGGGTTTTTCTGCTTATATGAAAAATACGTTTTCTCTCCCGTCCCCTTCTTGTGCATGATCTTCGCGGAAATTACATTCTGTTCCTCAATAAACCTGGAACAACCAGTTATGGTCTTAGTTCTCTTTTTTCTTACATATCAGCTAAGTTGCGGAATGCGCTACCTGATTTTATCCGTACTGGTACAGCGGCTTTTCTTTTTAATGGATATATCTTTAAATATTATGTATTTAGTAGGTATCTGTATATCCTATGTATTTTAGCTGTAAATGTAATGTCTCGAAGATATTAGCTGCTGTAGTTATTCGGAAAAAGCTTATGACAGTATGTATGTTACCTTTAGGAGGGCGCATGCGCACACTTTGTAATCTGAGACTCAAGTGCTTACCATATGTCAGATAAATGACTTTTCTCTTGAATATATAAGCCATCTAATTCTTAGGCTCTATTGACAAGGGCGGTTTGGAGCTGTGAGTAGGCGTGGGATTTGTCACATATGGTTTAGGGGCCGACATATCTCTCCCTCAATGCCGTACCGGGACGCAAGGTCGGTAGCAGAAAGCAGCGAAGGGCCAACTGCGTCCAAAAGCGATCGCACGGGCCGAAATCCCGGGATGACTCGTTTGGTACGACGCTCCAGCGCCGGTGTCTGGAGGTACTGCGTTTTTCTCTCTTGTTCAAACATTCCGTCAGCGCATGCGCAAATGTTCTGGCTCTTCGATACCTAGCCTACCAAAAAAAATTAACATGCTGGTTTTTTTTTGTTTTTGTTTTTTGTACCAGCAATCTGGTCTTGTCTCCGACAGAGGCGAGAGATTGTTTCATGCAGACTGGGACGCCTAAAATGCTCTGTTGTAAACATGGCGGTTCACGAGTGAAGTTGTCTCTCTGGCCTTTCTGTGGACGAATTCCAGGACCTACTGACACAATCTGGGCAAGTTTCGGAAGCTAAAATCTTCAATCGATGCGTTATTTTGCTGGTAGGACTGGGTGGCCCGACACTTATGAAAAAAACTATGAAATGAGAATCGGGAGTCTTCCCTTGTCATGCAATGGCAGAATTACCCAGAATTCTTTTTGGGCATGAGCGAGGCAACTTAAAGAAGCACGAGACTGGCCCTCATCGAATGGCTGAAGCGCGGCCAGAGGAAATGATTTCTAGCCAGTTACTCAGGAGTAGGCCTGGTGTGTGCTGTTAACGTAGATTTTGGTTTTCTGAACAAGTTCTTATCATAGAAAATTCGCGACAAAGTTGTGCTTTCATTTCGCTGTAATTCTGGTGTCAAAGAATAATGTAAATAAGAGAATAATGATATTTATATTTGCAGATTACCTGTCCTCTTACTACGAAAGTCAGGCTCGACATCTCTATGCAATAAGCGCATTCAAAATTTCCTCGTATTACTTGATAAAAGTATGTGCTTTGTTTTTTTTCCTGTTTGAAAAAATGGTTTTTCTGCTTATATGAAAAATACGTTTTCTCTCCCGTCCCCTTCTTGTGCATGATCTTCGCGGAAATTACATTCTTTTCCTCAATAAACCTGGAACAACCAGTTATGGTCTTCGTTCTCTTTTTTCTTACATATCAGCTAAGTTGCGGAATGCGCTACCTGATTTTATCCGTACTGGTACAGCGGCTTTTCTTTTTAATGGATATATCTTTAAATATTATGTATTTAGTAGGTATCTGTAGATGCTATGTATTTTAGCTGTAAATGTAATGTCTCGAAGATATTAGCTCCTGTAGTTATTCGGAAAAAGCTTATGACAGTATGTATGTTACCTTTAGGAGGGCGCATGCGCACACTTTGTAATCAGCGACTCCAGTGCTTACCATATGTCAGATAAATGACTTTTCTCTTGAATATATAAGCCATCTAATTCTTAGGCTCTATTGACAAGGGCGGTTTGGAGCTGTGAGTAGGCGAGGGAGTTGTCACATATGGTTAAGGAGCCGACATATCTCACCCACAATCCCGTACCGGGACGCAAGGTCGGTAGCAGAAAGCAGCGAAGGGCCAACTGCGTCCAAAAGCGATCGCACGGGCCGAAATCCCGGGATGACTCGTTTGGTACGACGCTCCAGCGCCGGTGTCTGGAGGTACTGCGTTTTTCTCTCTTGTTCAAACATTCCGTCAGCGCATGCGCAAATGTTCTGGCTCTTCGATACCTAGCCTACCAAAAAAAATTAACATGCTGGTTTTTTTTTGTTTTTGTTTTTTGTACCAGCAATCTGGTCTTGTCTCCGACAGAGGCGAGAGATGGTTTCATGCAGACTGGGACGCCTAACACACTCGGTTTTAAACATGGCGGTTCAAGAGTGAAGTTGTCTCTCTGGCCTTTCTGTGGACGAATTCCAGGACCTACTGACACACTCTGGGCAAGTTTCGGAAGCTAAAATCTTCAATCGATGCGTTATTTTGCTGGTAGGACTGGGTGGCCCAACACTTATGAAAAAAACTATGAAATGAGAATCGGGAGTCTTCCCTTGTCATGCAATGGCAGAATTACCCAGAATTCTTTTTGGGCATGAGCGAGGCAACTTAAAGAAGCACGAGACTGGCCCTCATCGAATGGCTGAAGCGCGGCCAGAGGAAATGATTTCTAGCCAGTTACTCAGGAGTAGGCCTGGTGTGTGCTGTTAACGTAGATTTTGGTTTTCTGAACAAGTTCTTATCATAGAAAATTCGCGACAAAGTTGTGCTTTCATTTCGCTGTAATTCTGGTGTCAAAGAATAATGTAAATAAGAGAATAACGATATTTATATTTGCAGATTACCTGTCCTCTTACTACGAAAGTCAGGCTCGACATCTCTATGCAATAAGCGCATTCAAAATTTCCTCGTATTACTTGATAAAAGTATGTGCTTTGTGTTTTTTCTTTTTTGAAAAAAGGGTTTTTCTGCTTATATGAAAAATACGTTTTCTCTCCCGTCCCCTTCTTGTGCATGATCTTCGCGGAAATTACATTCTGTTCCTCAATAAACCTGGAACAACCAGTTATGGTCTTAGTTCTCTTTTTTCTTACATATCAGCTAAGTTGCGGAATGCGCTACCTGATTTTATCCGTACTGGTACAGCGGCTTTTCTTTTTAATGGATATATCTTTAAATATTATGTATTGAGTAGGTAGCGGTAGATGCTAGGTATTTTAGCTGTAAATGTGATGTCTCGAAGGTATGAGCGCCTGTAGGTATGCGGGAAGAGCGGATGACGGTGTGTATGTTACCTTTAGGAGGGCGCATGCGCACACTTTGTAATTAGCGACTCCAGTGCTTATAATATGTTAGACCAATGACTTTTCTCTTGAATATATAAGCCATCTAATTCTTAGGCTCTATTGACAAGGGCGGTTTGGAGCTGTGAGTAGGCGTGGGATTTGTCACATATGGTTTAGGGGCCGACATATCTCTCCCTCAATGCCGTACCGGGACGCAAGGTCGGTAGCAGAAAGCAGCGAAGGGCCAACTGCGTCCAAAAGCGATCGCACGGGCCGAAATCCCGGGATGACTCGTTTGGTACGACGCTCCAGCGCCGGTGTCTGGAGGTACTGCGTTTTTCTCTCTTGTTCAAACATTCCGTCAGCGCATGCGCAAATGTTCTGGCTCTTCGATACCTAGCCTACCAAAAAAAATTAACATGCTGGTTTTTTTTGTTTTTGTTTTTTGTACCAGCAATCTGGTCTTGTCTCCGACAGAGGCGAGAGATTGTTTCATGCAGCCTTGGACGCCTAAAATGCTCTGTTGTAAACATGGCGGTTCACGAGTGAAGTTGTCTCTCTGTCCTTTCTGTGGACGAATTCCAGGACCTACTGACACAATCTGGGCAAGTTTCGGAAGCTAAAATCTTCAATCGATGCGTTATTTTGCTGGTAGGACTGGGTGGCCCAACACTTATGAAAAAAACTATGAAATGAGAATCGGGAGTCTTCCCTTGTCATGCAATGGCAGAATTACCCAGAATTCTTTTTGGGCATGAGCGAGGCAACTTAAAGAAGCACGAGACTGGCCCTCATCGAATGGCTGAAGCGCGGCCAGAGGAAATGATTTCTAGCCAGTTACTCAGGAGTAGGCCTGGTGTGTGCTGTTAACGTAGATTTTGGTTTTCTGAACAAGTTCTTATCATAGAAAATTCGCGACAAAGTTGTGCTTTCATTTCGCTGTAATTCTGGTGTCAAAGAATAATGTAAATAAGAGAATAACGATATTTATATTTGCAGATTACCTGTCCTCTTACTACGAAAGTCAGGCTCGACATCTCTATGCAATAAGCGCATTCAAAATTTCCTCGTATTACTTGATAAAAGTATGTGGTTTGTGTTTTTTCTTTTTTGAAAAAATGGCTTTTCTTTTTATATGAAAAATACGTTTTCTCTCCCGTCCCCTTCTTGTGAATGATCTTCGCGGAAATTACATTCTTTTCCTCAATAAACCTGGAACAACCAGTTATGGTCTTCGTTCTCTTTTTTCTTACGTATCAGCTAAGTTGCGGAATGCGCTACCTGATTTTATCCGTACTGGTACAGCGGCTTTTCTTTTTAATGGATATATCTTTAAATATTATGTATTTAGTAGGTATCTGTAGATGCTATGTATTTTAGCTGTAAATGGTATGTCTGGAAGATATTAGCTCCTGTAGTTATTCGGAAAAAGCTTATGACTGTATGTATGTTACCTTTAGGAGGGCGCATGCGCACACTTTGTAATCAGCGACTCCAGTGCTTACCATATGTCAGATAAATGACTTTTCTCTTGAATATATAAGCCATCTAATTCTTAGGCTCTATTGACAAGGGCGGTTTGGAGCTGTGAGTAGGCGTGGGATTTGTCACATATGGTTTAGGGGCCGACATATCTCTCCCTCAATGCCGTACCGGGACGCAAGGTCGGTAGCAGAAAGCAGCGAAGGGCCAACTGCGTCCAAAAGCGATCGCACGGGCCGAAATCCCGGGATGACTCGTTTGGTACGACGCTCCAGCGCCGGTGTCTGGAGGTACTGCGTTTTTCTCTCTTGTTCAAACATTCCGTCAGCGCATGCGCAAATGTTCTGGCTCTTCGATACCTAGCCTACCAAAAAAAATTAACATGCTGGTTTTTTTTTGTTTTTGTTTTTTGTACCAGCAATCTGGTCTTGTCTCCGACAGAGGCGAGAGATTGTTTCATGCAGACTGGGACGCCTAAAATGCTCTGTTGTAAACATGGCGGTTCACGAGTGAAGTTGTCTCTCTGTCCTTTCTGTGGACGAATTCCAGGACCTACTGACACAATCTGGGCAAGTTTCGGAAGCTAAAATCTTCAATCGATGCGTTATTTTGCTGGTAGGACTGGGTGGCCCAACACTTATGAAAAAAACTATGAAATGAGAATCGGGAGTCTTCCCTTGTCATGCAATGGCAGAATTACCCAGAATTCTTTTTGGGCATGAGCGAG
Source organism: Montipora capricornis (assembly GCF_036669925.1). NCBI lineage: Eukaryota > Metazoa > Cnidaria > Anthozoa > Scleractinia > Acroporidae > Montipora > Montipora capricornis. The sequence goes on from NC_090886.1 coordinate 34,728,946, forward strand.
GCAACTTAAAGAAGCACGAGACTGGCCCTCATCGAATGGCTGAAGCGCGGCCAGAGGAAATGATTTCTAGCCAGTTACTCAGGAGTAGGCCTGGTGTGTGCTGTTAACGTAGATTTTGGTTTTCTGAACAAGTTCTTATCATAGAAAATTCGCGACAAAGTTGTGCTTTCATTTCGCTGTAATTCTGGTGTCAAAGAATAATGTAAATAAGAGAATAACGATATTTATATTTGCAGATTACCTGTCCTCTTACTACGAAAGTCAGGCTCGACATCTCTATGCAATAAGCGCATTCAAAATTTCCTCGTATTACTTGATAAAAGTATGTGGTTTGTGTTTTTTCTTTTTTGAAAAAAGGGTTTTTCTGCTTATATGAAAAATACGTTTTCTCTCCCGTCCCCTTCTTGTGCATGATCTTCGCGGAAATTACATTCTGTTCCTCAATAAACCTGGAACAACCAGTTATGGTCTTAGTTCTCTTTTTTCTTACATATCAGCTAAGTTGCGGAATGCGCTACCTGATTTTATCCGTACTGGTACAGCGGCTTTTCTTTTTAATGGATATATCTTTAAATATTATGTATTTAGTAGGTATCTGTAGATGCTATGTATTTTAGCTGTAAATGTAATGTCTCGAAGATATTAGCTCCTGTAGTTATTCGGAAAAAGCTTATGACAGTATGTATGTTACCTTTAGGAGGGCGCATGCGCACACTTTGTAATCAGCGACTCCAGTGCTTACCATATGTCAGATAAATGACTTTTCTCTTGAATATATAAGCCATCTAATTCTTAGGCTCTATTGACAAGGGCGGTTTGGAGCTGTGAGTAGGCGTGGGATTTGTCACATATGGTTTAGGGGCCGACATATCTCTCCCTCAATGCCGTACCGGGACGCAAGGTCGGTAGCAGAAAGCAGCGAAGGGCCAACTGCGTCCAAAAGCGATCGCACGGGCCGAAATCCCGGGATGACTCGTTTGGTACGACGCTCCAGCGCCGGTGTCTGGAGGTACTGCGTTTTTCTCTCTTGTTCAAACATTCCGTCAGCGCATGCGCAAATGTTCTGGCTCTTCGATACCTAGCCTACCAAAAAAAATTAACATGCTGGTTTTTTTTGTTTTTGTTTTTTGTACCAGCAATCTGGTCTTGTCTCCGACAGAGGCGAGAGATTGTTTCATGCAGACTGGGACGCCTAAAATGCTCTGTTGTAAACATGGCGGTTCACGAGTGAAGTTGTCTCTCTGTCCTTTCTGTGGACGAATTCCAGGACCTACTGACACAATCTGGGCAAGTTTCGGAAGCTAAAATCTTCAATCGATGCGTTATTTTGCTGGTAGGACTGGGTGGCCCAACACTTATGAAAAAAACTATGAAATGAGAATCGGGAGTCTTCCCTTGTCATGCAATGGCAGAATTACCCAGAATTCTTTTTGGGCATGAGCGAGGCAACTTAAAGAAGCACGAGACTGGCCCTCATCGAATGGCTGAAGCGCGGCCAGAGGAAATGATTTCTAGCCAGTTACTCAGGAGTAGGCCTGGTGTGTGCTGTTAACGTAGATTTTGGTTTTCTGAACAAGTTCTTATCATAGAAAATTCGCGACAAAGTTGTGCTTTCATTTCGCTGTAATTCTGGTGTCAAAGAATAATGTAAATAAGAGAATAACGATATTTATATTTGCAGATTACCTGTCCTCTTACTACGAAAGTCAGGCTCGACATCTCTATGCAATAAGCGCATTCAAAATTTCCTCGTATTACTTGATAAAAGTATGTGGTTTGTGTTTTTCTTTTTTGAAAAAAGGGTTTTTCTGCTTATATGAAAAATACGTTTTCTCTCCCGTCCCCTTCTTGTGCATGATCTTCGCGGAAATTACATTCTGTTCCTCAATAAACCTGGAACAACCAGTTATGGTCTTAGTTCTCTTTTTTCTTACATATCAGCTAAGTTGCGGAATGCGCTACCTGATTTTATCCGTACTGGTACAGCGGCTTTTCTTTTTAATGGATATATCTTTAAATATTATGTATTTAGTAGGTATCTGTAGATGCTATGTATTTTAGCTGTAAATGTAATGTCTCGAAGATATTAGCTCCTGTAGTTATTCGGAAAAAGCTTATGACAGTATGTATGTTACCTTTAGGAGGGCGCATGCGCACACTTTGTAATCAGCGACTCCAGTGCTTACCATATGTCAGATAAATGACTTTTCTCTTGAATATATAAGCCATCTAATTCTTAGGCTCTATTGACAAGGGCGGTTTGGAGCTGTGAGTAGGCGTGGGATTTGTCACATATGGTTTAGGGGCCGACATATCTCTCCCTCAATGCCGTACCGGGACGCAAGGTCGGTAGCAGAAAGCAGCGAAGGGCCAACTGCGTCCAAAAGCGATCGCACGGGCCGAAATCCCGGGATGACTCGTTTGGTACGACGCTCCAGCGCCGGTGTCTGGAGGTACTGCGTTTTTCTCTCTTGTTCAAACATTCCGTCAGCGCATGCGCAAATGTTCTGGCTCTTCGATACCTAGCCTACCAAAAAAAATTAACATGCTGGTTTTTTTTTGTTTTTGTTTTTTGTACCAGCAATCTGGTCTTGTCTCCGACAGGGGCGAGAGATTGTTTCATGCAGACTGGGACGCCTAAAATGCTCTGTTGTAAACATGGCGGTTCACGAGTGAAGTTGTCTCTCTGTCCTTTCTGTGGACGAATTCCAGGACCTACTGACACAATCTGGGCAAGTTTCGGAAGCTAAAATCTTCAATCGATGCGTTATTTTGCTGGTAGGACTGGGTGGCCCAACACTTATGAAAAAAACTATGAAATGAGAATCGGGAGTCTTCCCTTGTCATGCAATGGCAGAATTACCCAGAATTCTTTTTGGGCATGAGCGAGGCAACTTAAAGAAGCACGAGACTGGCCCTCATCGAATGGCTGAAGCGCGGCCAGAGGAAATGATTTCTAGCCAGTTACTCAGGAGTAGGCCTGGTGTGTGCTGTTAACGTAGATTTTGGTTTTCTGAACAAGTTCTTATCATAGAAAATTCGCGACAAAGTTGTGCTTTCATTTCGCTGTAATTCTGGTGTCAAAGAATAATGTAAATAAGAGAATAACGATATTTATATTTGCAGATTACCTGTCCTCTTACTACGAAAGTCAGGCTCGACATCTCTATGCAATAAGCGCATTCAAAATTTCCTCGTATTACTTGATAAAAGTATGTGGTTTGTGTTTTTTCTTTTTTGAAAAAATGGCTTTTCTTTTTATATGAAAAATACGTTTTCTCTCCCGTCCCCTTCTTGTGAATGATCTTCGCGGAAATTACATTCTTTTCCTCAATAAACCTGGAACAACCAGTTATGGTCTTCGTTCTCTTTTTTCTTACGTATCTGCTAAGTTGCGGAATGCGCTACCTGATTTTATCCGTACTGGTACAGCGGCTTTTCTTTTTAATGGATATATCTTTAAATATTATGTATTTAGTAGGTATCTGTAGATGCTATGTATTTTAGCTGTAAATGTAATGTCTCGAAGATATTAGCTCCTGTAGTTATTCGGAAAAAGCTTATGACAGTATGTATGTTACCTTTAGGAGGGCGCATGCGCACACTTTGTAATCAGCGACTCCAGTGCTTACCATATGTCAGATAAATGACTTTTCTCTTGAATATATAAGCCATCTAATTCTTAGGCTCTATTGACAAGGGCGGTTTGGAGCTGTGAGTAGGCGTGGGATTTGTCACATATGGTTTAGGGGCCGACATATCTCTCCCTCAATGCCGTACCGGGACGCAAGGTCGGTAGCAGAAAGCAGCGAAGGGCCAACTGCGTCCAAAAGCGATCGCACGGGCCGAAATCCGGGATGACTCGTTTGGTACGACGCTCCAGCGCCGGTGTCTGGAGGTACTGCGTTTTTCTCTCTTGTTCAAACATTCCGTCAGCGCATGCGCAAATGTTCTGGCTCTTCGATACCTAGCCTACCAAAAAAAAATTAACATGCTGGTGTTTTTTTTTTTGTTGTTTTTTTTGTACCAGCAATCTGGTCTTGCTCCGACAGAGGCGAGAGATTGTTTCATGCAGACTGGGACGCCTAAAATGCTCTGTTGTAAACATGGCGGTTCACGAGTGAAGTTGTCTCTCTGTCCTTTCTGTGGACGAATTCCAGGACCTACTGACACAATCTGGGCAAGTTTCGGAAGCTAAAATCTTCAATCGATGCGTTATTTTGCTGGTAGGACTGGGTGGCCCAACACTTATGAAAAAAACTATGAAATGAGAATCGGGAGTCTTCCCTTGTCATGCAATGGCAGAATTACCCAGAATTCTTTTTGGGCATGAGCGAGGCAACTTAAAGAAGCACGAGACTGGCCCTCATCGAATGGCTGAAGCGCGGCCAGAGGAAATGATTTCTAGCCAGTTACTCAGGAGTAGGCCTGGTGTGTGCTGTTAACGTAGATTTTGGTTTTCTGAACAAGTTCTTATCATAGAAAATTCGCGACAAAGTTGTGCTTTCATTTCGCTGTAATTCTGGTGTCAAAGAATAATGTAAATAAGAGAATAACGATATTTATATTTGCAGATTACCTGTCCTCTTACTACGAAAGTCAGGCTCGACATCTCTATGCAATAAGCGCCTTCAAACTTTCCTCGTCTTGCTTCATAAAAGCATGTGGTTTTTTCTTTTTTGAAAAAAGGGTTTTTCTGCTTACATGACAAATACGTTTTGTCTCCCGTCCCCTTCTTATGCATGATCTTCGCGGCAATTACTTTCTGTTCCTCAATAAACCTGGAACAACCAGTTATGGTCTTCGTTCTCTTTTTTCTTACGTATCTGCTAAGTTGCGGAATGCGCTGCCTGATTTTATCCGTACTGGTACAGCGGCTTTTCTTTTTAATGGATATATCTTTAAATATTATGTATTTAGTAGGTATCTGTAGATGCTATGTATTTTAGCTGTAAATGTAATGTCTCGAAGATATTAGCTCCTGTAGTTATTCGGAAAAAGCTTATGACAGTATGTATGTTACCTTTAGGAGGGCGCATGCGCACACTTTGTAATCAGCGACTCCAGTGCTTACCATATGTCAGATAAATGACTTTTCTCTTAATATATAAGCCATCTAATTCTTAGGCTCTATTGACAAGGGCGGTTTGGAGCTGTGAGTAGGCGTGGGATTTGTCACATATGGTTTAGGGGCCGACATATCTCTCCCTCAATGCCGTACCGGGACGCAAGGTCGGTAGCAGAAAGCAGCGAAGGGCCAACTGCGTCCAAAAGCGATCGCACGGGCCGAATCCCGGGATGACTCGTTTGGTACGACGCTCCAGCGCCGGTGTCTGGAGGTACTGCGTTTTTCTCTCTTGTTCAAACAATCCGTCAGCGCATGCGCAAATGTTCTGGCTCTTCGATACCTAGCCTACCAAAAAAATTAACATGCTGGTTTTTTTTGTTTTTTTTTGTTTTTGTACCAGCAATCTGGTCTTGTCTCCGACAGAGGCGAGAGATTGTTTCATGCAGGACTGGGACGCCTAAAATGCTCTGTTGTAAACATGGCGGTTTCACGAGTGAAGTTGGTCTCTCTGGCCTTTCTGTGGACGAATTCCAGGACCTACTGACACAATCTGGGCAAGTTTCGGAAGCTAAAATCTTCAATCGATGCGTTATTTTGCTGGTAGGACTGGGTGGCCCAACACTTATGAAAAAAACTATGAAATGAGAATCGGGAGTCTTCCCTTGTCATGCAATGGCAGAATTACCCAGAATTCTTTTTGGCATGAGCGAGGCAACTTAAAGAAGCACGAGGACTGGCCCTCATCGAATGGCTGAAGCGCGGCCAGAGGAAATGATTTCTAGCCAGTACTCAGGAGTAGGCCTGGTGTGTGCTGTTAACGTAGATTTTGGTTTTTCTGAACAAGTTCTTATCATAGAAAATTCGCGACAAAGTTGTGCTTTCATTTCGCTGTAATTCTGGTGTCAAAGAATAATGTAAATAAGAGAATAACGATATTTATATTTGCAGATTACCTGTCCTCTTACTACGAAAGTCAGGCTCGACATCTCTATGCAATAAGCGCATTCAAAATTTCCTCGTATTACTTGATAAAAGTATGTGGTTGTGTTTTTTCTTTTTTGAAAAAAGGGT
>NC_090886.1:34741457-34758957 GCF_036669925.1 Montipora capricornis
CTCCATTCATGTATTGACAAGTAAAGGATGGTTTACACTAGGCACAGACCAGAACGATGAAATGACAATTTCACAAACTGCTATAATTATAACGATAACATAACATATTATTTTTGAAGCCAAATTACAGTCAAATGTATGAAAAAGATGGTGCAGTTACATAGGACTCGGCAACTGAGTGACGCTTTACTTTGGAAGCCAAGACATGAACGACACACGCCTGGAAAGCTAAGGAACATATATCTAGACCAATTTATAGGTGCAGATACTGGAGCAGGAAAGAAGAATTACCAAATGTCATAAATTGCAAAATTGGTGGGAATTGTTGTTCCATTTTACGAGCTTACACGCGAGTTATCGTGCGTCGATTTTCACGTGATATTGCAATCATTTGTCACATGTTTTTCTTCAAATGAAACGTTGTCGTTCGTCATAACAGAAATGAATATGTTACGAATATGACAAGCCGGCCTGACCTCATGATGATGATGATGAAAAACCTTGGTACCTAAAAGCCTGGTTAAAGAGAATTCATTTTCCCAGAACTGTTGCTTGAAGTTCTCCTTTCACTAGTAACCTTTTTACCTATCCTTTTTTTTGGCCACCATGGTCAGAAAACCCATGGTGGCTACTAACCCCAGATAACTTGACTGAGGATGAACTGCAAATAACCTCAAGGAAATTGCAAAAGAAAATTAATCATTTTTACATTCCTCTTAAGTTTGGATTAGTAACGATGTCTTCGCATGCATTCTCGTCACCAGAGTCTCGGATCGACCCGAGGCTCTGGGAAATTCTACATGTAAATGTATGTAGGAGAACATGCGCCGTTGCGTTTTTATAGCCAAAAATTGGCTATTCTCGGGATTTTTCGAGATTAAAATGTCTATAAAAATCGACGTCTCGATCAGTTTTACTGGTCTTCTTCAGGTTGTTAAAAGTTTTTTCAATATGGCGGATTGTTTTTCGATGTTCAACTTGGTAACCGCACGTGTCGTTTCGTGACCATTACACGACGTAAATGATTGGCTATTTGAACCTTACGGCGCCTACTCACTCCTCGTGCTAACATAAATGCACCAATTATTTCAGTGAGACGCTTTTGATTGTTCTTCACGAAAACCAATGAGAAGACACTATGATTCAGGGTTCCCCAAAGCTCTTGCCAAGAAAAGAGCTGCGGGATCGAGATTGGCTGTCTTTGCAACCACTTGATAACTGCAGTTCATATATATAATCACTTGACCTTGTTAAGAAGAATCTAATTTGAAGGGTTCTCAGCACGGTATTGCACGGCAGATAAGGAAAGGAAAAGAATAGGAAAAGAAATTTATTCAAATGTCTAGTCTTCTAGTGCTGGAGCACTAACTAATTGGGGACACTGTAAACTGAAATCCAGAAATTAACACAAATCAAAGCAAAGTTTAAAACTAAGGAGAGATTGGTGATGTATTGCACATTGATCAACCTCATTAAAAATTAATAATAATCACAGCTGTTCCTGAACCCCAAAATTATTCACCATTGATAAATTATGTACAGGGAATTGCACATGTACACGTATCGTAATATACTCAAGGGAACACTTTGTAACGCGTATCAAAAATTGTCCTGCATCTAATTTCGTACTTTTTTGAACACAATTATATGTAACATCAATTATCATTACGGAGATGTAGTGTATCACCAAACTCACCCCTCGGTGCTGATAACATGTTGAAGCCGAGTTGTCATCTGCTCATTGTCAAGAGGCCCAAACCGAAACCGTGTGCAGCGTGACTGAAGTGCTGGAATGATCTTAGTGAGGTAGTTACAAATCAAACAGAACCTTGTGTTCTCAGTAAATTTCTCCATCACTGCAAGAAACGCACATTTTTTGGTTTGGTAACAAATATGTGCAGAATTTAAACTAAAAATAGTACCAGTACTTGAAATGAACAAAAAGAAAAAAAACAGGTTGTCCTTGTTTCAAAAGATGGGCAGCAAAACCTGTGAATTTGGTTGCTCATTAGCAAACCCCCTGCGATTAAATGCATGCCACGTTGAGATGTAATCACATCGTGATCGAGCTTGAATATCCCATAGTCCATAGTATGCCCTAAGGTTTTTCATGGAAGTCTGGGCATTTTGAAAATGGCATCCATTGCCTACATACTTGTGATAATAATTAAGCAATAGAAGACTTTTTCCGTGTTTACATAGCCTCATCTAAACACGAGGGGGAGTTGGGAGAGTTTGAGACAGTTACTGTATCCAAACGCGAGACGCTGTCAAGGGTTTGCATAACTGTCGAGAATTCTCTCAAATCCCCGAGTGTTTAGACGAGGCTATGTAAACATGGAAAAAAGTCTTCTCTTGCTTTTATAAAAATATTTCTCAAAAATAATTCCACAAATGAAAGCTTTTTTACTTTTTGATTGAAACACATCTTCTTGATACACGCTCATATTTCCTACCAGCCAATCAAAATGCGTGTCTGACAACACATAACCAATCAAAATTCGTGTGATGTAACAGCCGTATTTACATACTTTCACCTAAACACAGCTATTGACCAATGAGTGCGCGCGTACTATCCTAATAGACCTTTTTACCGATACGGCGGCCATTTTGATTTCTATTGTTTCGAATAGCTATTATGGGATGCCCAGGGGGCAAATACATATTAATTTGCCCCCTGAGCATCCCATAATGTCTTTCGAAACAACAGAAATCAAAATGGCCGCCGTATCTGCAAAAAGGTCTATTATAACATGTATTAATTATTGCCTCTGGCATTTTCCTATCTGACAATGTTTTGCAAAAGCTGCAGATATTCAAAACACGGAAAAATACTCAGCTGCTGCAAATTACTTATTGTTAATTTCACAGTACTACTGGACATTGACAATTAAAAACTGACAAGTAAATCGGGTGCTGCTCATGATGAATTCATTGTCGCTTTTTGGGTACTACAGCATCTACATGTAGATACGTTGCTTAGACTAAACTGGACCTAACTGCAGTGCATGTACTGCCAGCAAGTTGTGAAGCAATCAGGAAACTGCAGGAACTTTTGCGGATCACTTATACCAAGTCTATCTATCTATCTTCTTCCTTTATTTAACGCAACGACAATTAAAGCTATAAGCATGTGGGATAGTCCACAACCAAAAGCTGAAACTTAAAGACTCTCAGCGATTAAACTACAGCTTAACAAGATAAAATAAAAGATTTATTAATACAATTAACTAATGATGTGATATGGGATTTTTTGACATGGCGATCATTTTGAGTTCTGCGGGACTGAAAACTCTTGTTTTGCACCCCTGAATTTGCTTCCAAACAGGGCGTGAACAAAACACAGGAACGGAACGGAACGGAATATACCGGAAGAAACCGGAATATGCGGAAAACACCGGAATGAAGAAGAATGGTACCGGAATATACATGTACAGGAACGAGTCGGAATGATACCGGAATGAGGCGGAATGACACCCAATAAACCTGAATGAACCTGAAAATGCCAAAATTTGGTGTTTTAGTTAGTGCCGACCGATTTTCGGTTGTTTCTGCCTTCTGACTGGTCAACTGTGAATTGGCCAAACCGGAAACTCATTTTCTCTTCTCGATTGTTGCCATCGAACCTGAACACAGTGTTTGCTTGTTTGAAGAAAGAAGAGTCAGAAGCACAGAACAAAGATCGATCGCTGATAATATATATATGCATGAAGAATATTTTTTTTTTGTTCCATGGAACAAAAAGTGAGAACAAATTGTCAGAACATAATTAACGTGACTCGTTCCAAGCCTTGTTACTTCCCCTTTAATGTAAACTGTTTTTTTTTCTTTCAGTCTCTCTATTTTGCATACTCATTCATTCACAGTCTGGGATGATGAAAAAATTAATTACGTTTTGTTCCCTCGTCATTCCGGTCCACGCTAATCAGCTTTATTCTGGTGTTCTTGTGGTTTATTCTCCCTTATTCTGGTGCCATTCCGCCTCGTTCCGGTATATCCCGGTACCATTCATGTTCATTCCGTTTCATTCCGGTGTCATTTGGTTTTATTCCAGAGTCATTCCACCTCATTCCGGCATATTCCGGTTTATTCCGTTCCGTTCCATTCCGTTCCTGTGTTTAGTAACGCCCCTTCCAAACACATCAAATAGAGGCTTGTGGGAGGAACTCTATCGTCTTTGACTAGCATCATTGGCCACTGGGTGACAAAGGTCCATGAATTAACATATTAAAATTCTTCATTCTATAATTCATCATTTCAAGGGATTGAGCATTAAAATTTACAACCCTTACAGTCACTTTTCCAAGATTTTGATAAAATACCTAATATCCATGCAGTTAAGAACAGATCCATTTGACAGTACGACAACATCCCATACGGCAGGGGCTTTTGCCTAAATTTTGAAGGAAAAGTTGGCTCGACAACCTAAGCTTAAGACTTGGACAACCATTTTTCCCTCAATACCCTATGGAAGTGAATTTCTTCAGAAAGATACAGGTGCTTTTCTCATTTGGTTTTCCATTCCGGACACTGTTTTCAGCAATGAACAGCCTTTATGGAGTATGGTATATATGACTTGGAACACGCGCGTGCGTGAGCACACTTTCGCTGATAGGACCTGGCACGTTTTAAACATTTACAAAATTCTGAGCATTGCCGCACTTTGTGCTCTAATGACTGTTTCAGCATCCTACATCACGCTTGTACCACCTTCCAACTTAAGATAAAAGAAACCATTCATATTCAATGGGAGAAACCTACACTTAATCATCAACTTTATCGCGTTAATTTAAAACTTTCTTTGTAATTTTTTACATTGTCATGTTTCCTTTTGTTCTTATAGTTACCGGTAATTAGCATTTTGGTTCACACTATATATTCAACAACTACTCACAGAACCCTATAAAATTATAAGTGTAGAACGGAGCGGCTTAAAAGAAGCTTTTTTCCTAGTGCAATTATTTAATTTATTTTATTGTAATTTTTAAATTTTACATAATTTTTAAATTGTAAATACACATTGTAATTCATTTTTAAATGCGAAAATGTGTTTTCAATAAACTATTCAAAAAAAAAAACTCTGTACTTTGTAATTTTAATAAACTGAAGATGACAGAAGTTTCTGTCGAAACATGTTTTTAAATTTAAAAAGTGTTGTGTTGTTTCTAAAAATATCGATTACATGTAGCTGAACCCTGTTTAAAAAATCTCCACTTGGAGTCTGTAATATGTTATTCTCCAGAAGACCATGAACTTGAATTACTTTTAATTACACTGTAAATTGCATTGTCTTATGCAATAATTCGTACCTCTGCGCAAGGCATTCTGTGCATCTTGAGTCATAGCATCTGCTTCATCCAATATCACAATCTTGAAACCAGATCTGCAGACACCATCAAAATAAAATCATCTGGTGTTTGAGTAAAATCTATACATGGACCTCTCTGGAGACAACGGGTTAATTTACAAACTGAAAGTGGTTCAGCGTTGTCTGTACTGTTATCGACAACGATATTCGTCATCACAGTGGTCAAAATGTTGTGGACTCAAGACGCGTAGCCGAGTAAGTCTACAACAAATTTGTTTTTTACCACAATATTCAACGCCAAAGAAAGTCTTTATTTCAGAGCGTGACCAAAATCATAACTCAAAGAAAGAGCAAGCGTTGTCTATAACTTTCTCGCAATGTGATTGGTTTATTTCCCAAAATGAGCGTTCCTGATTGGCTATTACATTGCGTGACAAATTGACGCAAGCATGATGCGAGCAGCGTTGTCTAGACTCTTATCGACAACAGCAAATTAGCCAATCAGATTGCGAGATTACAAGCAATTGTGGTAAAAAGGGGCATAGTTTTTGAGTATATTATGTACATGTAGATGTTGTTAACCCTCTGGCCCCAAAAGGTTTCAGGTGTCCCTCTCACAAGGGAGAGGGTTAGGTTGTCTAAGATATTTGTCTCTGCTTTGTCCACAACAAAGTTACTATAGGTTTCATTTTGCTAGTTTTTTGTAATAGCTGCTGAATTCATTTCAGTTATGTTTATGATGCTACATGTAGTCTAACTAACCAACAAGACTATTTCAGTCAAACCATCTAAGATTGTTCTTAGCTAAGCTACATGTATAAGCCTACTATTCTTAAAACAAAAGTTTAACAGTCAACTTGTCTTTTGAATGGGTGGCATGCAGTTGCATACAGTACTTGTATACAGGCGGCATGCATGTATATGAAGCCTGCAAAAGCAGAAGGTAGACATACTTAAAAATCGTCCTTGTGCTTGCAAAGCTAAGGATGGCTCCACGGACAATTCCTATGCCTCGATCATCTGAAGCATTCAACTGCAATAGGAGAGTACATGTTTAAGAATCACAATACTTCATTAACACACGTTGCAACTGGAATTGAACATAGATGTAACTGCTCAACATTGTGTTGAAAATGTACTTGAAAGGCAACTAGTTCATTGTGACTGTTCATTGCTTCCTGAATCTGTTAACCCATAAGAAAGTAACAATAGTGCTGAACCAGGAGACAACGACTTGAAGATTGCAACGTCTCACCTACATGTAATTTTATTTATCTTTACATTGAATGGCTTCTCTTGCAACCGGCTATCATTACTTCAGCCAATCAATGTGCACAGTTCGCTTATACATCTCACGAATACAAATTAAGCACAATGTTTTCTTTTTAGTTTACCCAGAAAATAACAATCTCAAGATAAGCAGGTCTATTAGTATCGTCTTGATAGTCAAACTTTACTGGCATCAATTAAAAGAGATGGCGCAGAGGTGAGAGCAGACTCAGCATCATAAGTGGGTTGAGTTTGTTGGTTTTTAAATCTGCTTTGAGAGGTTTTTCTCTGGGTGCTCTGGTTTTTTCCCCTCACCGCAAAACTCAACCAACATTGTATGGTTTGATATCAGTCGTTTCATTTGATTTCTGTATAATCAGAGCTAAATACATGTACAGTTGACACTTAAATAAAGTTCATTATTATTATTATTATTATCATTATCATTATCATTACCATTACCATTACCATTACCATTACCATTACCATTACCATTACCATTACCATTACCATTACCATTACCATTACCATTACCATTACCATTACCATTACCATACCATTACCATTACCATTACCATTACCATTACCATTACCATTACCATTACCATTACCATTACCATTACCATTACCATTACCATTACCATTACCATTACCATTACCATTACCATTACCATTACCATTACCATTACCATTACCATTACCATTACCATTACCATTACCATTACCATTACCATTACCATTACCATTACCATTACCATTACCATTACCATTACCATTACCATTACCATTACCATTACCATTACCATTACCATTACCATTACCATTACCATTACCATTACCATTACCATTACCATTACCATTACCATTACCATTACCATTACCATTACCATTACCATTACCATTACCATTACCATTACCATTACCATTACCATTACCATTACCATTACCATTACCATTACCATTACCATTACCATTACCATTACCATTACCATTACCATTACCATTACCATTACCATTACCATTACCATTACCATTACCATTACCATTACCATTACCATTACCATTATCATTATCATTATCATTATCATTATCATTATCATTACCATTACCATTACCATTACCATTACCATTACCATTACCATTATCATTATCATTATCATTATCATTATCATTATCATTACCATTACCATTACCATTACCATTATCATTATCATTATCATTATCATTATCATTACCATTATCATTATCATTATCATTATCATTACCATTATCATTACCATTATCATTACCATTATCATTATCATTATCATTATCATTACCATTATCATTATCATTATCATTATCATTATCATTATCATTATCATTACCATTATCATTATCATTATCATTATCATTACCATTATCATTATCATTATCATTATCATTATCATTATCATTAACGTTTTCAGCACTATTAATTGCTTCCTACACTCCCCTAGAACCGGAGCCATTCCTTGGTCCTGAGGTACCAGGGAAGTTTTTCATTTGATGGACAGAAACTTTCTGAGTGTGTGCACCATTCCTAGGAGGACGATCTTTTGCAGCTCATTGATGTTATGTACATGTACTAGCTCCAGGGATCTTTTCCAAATTCTGGTCCATTCCCTTTCTAATACATGTAAGTCCCAGAGCACCAACAATAACCAGCACAGTCTCCGTCTTCAGTCCCCACATTCTCGTAGTTTCAATCTCAAGGTCTTTTTATTTCGAGAGCATTTCAATGGCATTTGTTGAGGTGTTTCGGTCAGATACTACTGATACATGTATATCATAACTTTGCAACACCGGTTGGCATGGTCCTTGATCACTATATCAGGCTTGTTCGCTGGTGCAGCAGTCCCCAGCTATCAGTGTGAATCTGCATATCCCAGAGAATTGTGGCTCCTCCTCCTCCTCCTCATCATCATCAGCATCATCATTGTCTGCCACACACCATTCATACAAGTAGAAAGGGGAACTTGTTCCCCACAGCATCAAGCTACATCACATAGCCATAGGTGTCTAGGATCCTTTGCAAGATCTTTGCTGTGTCCATGCAACAAACAAGCTTTTTGAAGTAAAGCAATCAATCCAGGTGTTCTGATCTTCTCAACACACATTTTCGGATGTTTACTCACATTTCGCAGTGCCCCAATCACAACTGGGATGACAGATACTTTTTTGCATCCCAGATTTTTTTAAACTTCCATTCTTACATGTACAGGGGTACATGTATATGTACAGCTGTAGGTCCTGATAATGTTTAATCCTCTTCTGTTCTTTTTCTGCTATCCGTGTGGAAAAAGGACATGCCACATCGATGATGGTCAACAACCTTTCCACCTTTTACAAAACAACAATATCAGGTCTATTACGATCTAAATGATGCTCTGTCTGAATTCTAAAACCCCGCAAGATCTTCACCTGGTCATTTTCCATCACTGCCCCTGGGGAATGCATGGAAGATTACATGCAAATTATTTCTTGCACAGACACGGGTTTCAATAAAATTTCCTGCACATGGGTAGTTAAGGCAGTGCAAGTGGGTACATGTAGAAAAATTTGAAGGGCCAAAAGGCCCTTCCTTGGTAGGAGGGATCCTGAGGCATCCTCGTGAGGGAAATTTTGAAATTTAACACTCTCGGAGATGCATTTTCTTGCATTTTGGGGCAAACTTTGGTGTTTTTTCAGCATTATTACCAGGGGTTTCAATAACATAAATTTATATCAGGTGGGTAGTTAAAGTGATGTAAGCAGGTAGATTAATTGGAAGAAAGGCCCTTCCTTGTAGGGGGTCCAGGGGTCCTTCCATGGAAAATTTTTAAATTCAGCTGTCACAGATGCATTTTCCTGCATTCTAGGGCAAAATTGAGGCTTCCCTCCATTTTAAAACACCAGATCTATTTTCAATAAATTTAAACACAAAATTTTAATTAGCATGTATGCCTGTACTGACCTGTATTTTATTAAATCAATGCATTTTTTGTTGCACAAAATGTATACTCTACGTGTTGCTTACTTGATTTTCAACTGAAAAATATGTAGCAGTTATTTCTACAGCTTAACAAAATTAAATGGCAAACAGTTTACACAAGTACAACTTTCGTATAACATTAGCGAAAAAAAGTAAATTGATTTCTAGCCATGCAAAAAATATTCTTTCCTTTCTTCTGTAACTAACCTTCTAAAGGATTAACCTCCTTTGACCTTTTTTGTTGAAGTTCATGACCAAAAAATTAATACATGTATGCGAATGAACACGTTTGCCTTTTGTCCGCCATTACATAATTCACAAGCTTAAACCCAGTCTCTCTCTATCAGAAGTATGGGTATGAACCAGGCACATTTTGTTCTGTTTGAATCTCTATGATTTTCAACCTTTTTTTAATTTGCATAGTGTTTACTTTAATTCAAATTTACACTTGCATGGGCAGGACTAAAATTAATTAATTTTCACCTATTACATTTTTTATTTTGCAAGATTGTGGGGCATTGTGGGGTTCTTCATTGACAAGTAAAATCGTCTGGTGTTAGACAGAGTAAAATACTACAGTAAGTATGGCCAGTTTACACTGTAGGCTGGTTTAGGGTGGTTAAGTAGTGATGAACTTTATCATGCCCCATCGCATAGTCCTTAGGTGGGTATTCAGTTTGTCACAGGCGGGTAGTTCTACCCGCTACATGTACCTGAACGCTTATTGAAACCCCTGGAAATGATTACTGTATACTAATTTTTCAATAAATTTAGACACCTGTAGCACGAGTTACCTTTTTTTCAATCACATTTACATGTTAGTTAATTTCTCGACGAGTGCTAATGTTAACAGTTGCCTATAGCTTCAGAAAAAATTGCAAACACTCAGACCTCACGAACATGCATGAAAAGAAGACAAATGGATACTAACTACAGTTTATTGTAGTATTCTTCATCTTCACTTTCAAAAATGTAATTATTTCATCCCAGCTTTAACTAACCTTCTGAATGATTAATCTGCTTTGACCTCTATAAATTGTTGAGGTTCTTGATGAAAATATTATGATAACAGAAAACTTGATTGCAATTACTACAATGTATTTACATGATCGCTCTGACATTTTCAAGTAACAATAAGCGACTTACATGGATCAGTACATTTTATGATGTTTTCATGGCCAAAGCCTAGCTATTATTACACTCCCAGACAGACACGATTGAATTTAACCTTCATGTACATACATGTACAGTATTACACAATTATAATTAATTTTGTGGATATGATTGAGAAGTCCTCTCATAATGACTAGAATACTGATTAAGTTTTTTGGCCGGATGGAGAGGCTCTCAGGCAGGTGTTTGGCTCATCATAGGTGGGTAGTTCTACCTGCTACCTGGCCATTATTGAAACCTCTGACAGATTTCAATGAATGACTTGTGCAACCTAATTGTCATACATGTATCTCCAGTTCTTGAACTGTTTTCGTCATTATTATTATTATTATTATTATTATTATTATTATTATTATTATTATTATGATCATCATCATCTATTTCACTCAGTAAACATTGGTACTGGAGCTCTTGTCATAAATTTTCCTCTCGATCAAGTCAGTGACCTCAGACAGAGAGCACCTTTCACAGGGTATTACATGTAGCTGTACCAAGCAGCTCTAATTTCTGCAACGTCAAGACATGCTCTTTAATCCAAAGACTTTCAAGGTGGTGATGCAAATTCTTAGGAATGGAATCAAGGGCACCAATTATTACAGGATTATTAATATTATTATTAGACGTTAAAGATAGTGATCTAGAAATAGAGAAGGGTTAAGCAGGACTTCCCTAGACCTGACAGTTATAGATATTTTACTAGTGGATGTACATAGAAATTTTCCTTTTTTCAGTCTACAAAAAAAAAATAAATAAATAAAATAAAAATTATTATTATTATTATTATTATTATTATTACTGGGGTTATAACTCAGAGAAACACAATTGACCTCAATAATCACCCCAATCAATTTAC
This sequence comes from Montipora capricornis, assembly GCF_036669925.1. Lineage (NCBI taxonomy): Eukaryota > Metazoa > Cnidaria > Anthozoa > Scleractinia > Acroporidae > Montipora > Montipora capricornis. The sequence continues at coordinate 34,753,053 of NC_090886.1, forward strand.
AAAAATTTAATAATGCAGTAATACATGTAATTCAACTTTTATCCAAAAAAAAAGAGTTTACCTCAAGAACCATGGAGTTAAATTCACGGGGGGAGTAAATTTGTTTGGCAACAGCAAGAATGGTGGAGGTTTTTCCAGTTCCAGGTGGGCCATAGAACAAAAGATGGGGAAGACGTTCTTCATCGATAAACCTTTTGACTGTTGTGCAAAGGAGATAAATATATTAATTCCCATTTTTTATGTTTGCACTATCAATAACATTAAATAATAATTATTAATATTATTATGTAGGCAAACTGGTCCAAGATGAAAAGGAGAACTCTGATTGGTTCTCTGAACAGTCAGAATTTTGCATTACAGACCGCTAAGATGAACTGGTAACAAAGCAGCATACATAGGTTGCCAAACTGTTCCAAATTTTCTCTTTCCATTTTCTTGAACATAAAAACCAAAAAGCAAGAAATATTTTTTATTTAGGCATGCCAGAGTTCAAATACAAATCTGCCGTTAACAGAAGCAGGTACATGTAAAGAGGCAAGACTCCTGGAACAGAAAGCCCTGTGCAAGAGAGCCAATAATAATAAAAACCTTATTGAAGTAGCTTGTTTGGTCCGTACTGGGAAAATATACATTTAGTGTATCATAAACACCCGCAGATACATGTACATGTAAGCTGCACCCTGAATTTGGGACTTTAAAAGTCTTCTTCAACCACTAATGAACACTCACTATTAGCATACATACCGTATTTACCCGTGTATAAGTCGATCCCATGTATAAGTCGACCCCCATTTTTGATGGCAAAAAAAGCAATTTCTTAATTTCTTTGCTAAATGTTCATGGGATATTCTTCGATTTCTGGAACTGTGGATTCACAAACAATTAAGGGCCTCAAGCGCTTAATAGTTTTGTGGTTCAGCAGTTGTTGTATGTGCGGGCATTTTGTCCTTGAATTTCGAAAAAGTTCTCAGAAAATCGAACATGTAAACCTCAAACTAACCTGTTTCGTTGTTCAAGGATAAAGGGCTTTAGAGGATAAGCACAACATCACAGAAGCAGGAGTCAATCTTTGAAAATAACTTCAAAAACGATGCGAAATGTGCAAGGTTTAATTGGTGCTTGACTTATAATTTCTCACATGGCAAACAAAACAAAACTCATAAACCAAACAATAAAAAGTTTGCAAAAGCATTTAAATCATCCAGGTTTGTATAAAGAATAAAAAACAATCATTACCAACCAGCATTTTCAGGCAACACGAGTGACGATCATGCTTGCACGCAAACACGAGGAATTGTGCCAGGTTACTAAGCCGTTGAAGGATCGCGTTTTATTTGAAGAAACAAGAATGTTTTTTAGAGCTTTCCGCCTTTGGAAAACGAAAATTTCCAGTGTCTATTTCATATTTGTGCTTGTGATGCTTGTGAGTATCTTCAACATTTAAAGTAAAACAAATCCTTTTTCATTTCAACTGGAATTGCTTAATTACATTCATTTTGAAGTCTTTCGTCAGTCATTTTGAAGTATTTCGTCCACTGCGTTCGTTATGCCCAACGACCACATTATGATGTGTATTTTGAATAAATTATTTAGCTGGAACTTGGCTCGAAATCTTTGACCCATGTATAAGTCGAGGGCGATTTTTGGAGCTTCTTTTGAGGCCATAAAAGGTCAACTTATACACGGGTAAATACGGTACATTTTGTGTATTATTTGGAACGGAAAATACTTCAAAGTCTTACCCACAATTTTAGCACTTTAATATAATGAACACTGTTTCTACCAGTTTTGACATAATGACTGATCTTTTTCTGGAATTTGTTGACAGGAATTTCTTCATTCAACACCGTTTTTCCATAATTATAAATGTATTTACAACAAGAACGTGAGCAGAATGTTCATAGCTTAAAGTACAAACCAGGCATTAGATCTGATGCGAAGATGGAAACCTGGACACTAGAAGCAGCCTTTTTCCAATGTTCCTGCAGAAAAGCCGCACCCCTGATTTCTAGAAATGATTTTTGGAAAAAAGGTGCAGCTTATCTGCAGGTGTTTATGGTATTGGTTGTGTTCCCTTTTTGCAAGTTTATAAACTTGCAAAAAAAGGAGCTGCACCAATATTTTCCTCGTATGGACCTCACGCTAGTTCAATAACATCTATGACATTACTACAGGTAGCACAAGTTGGAGATCACACCCAAAAATTTACCTCTTAAAAACATTTTTTTTTTTCTAAATCAATTCAGCCAGAAATTACAAAAAAAAGGCACTTCTATTTTCTTTTTTTTTTTCGGTATAGAACTGCAGAAGCAGTGGTTAGTACATGTAAGTACTTTCATTGTTAACCAAATTTGATTAATCCAGGAGACATTTTTTGCTTCCCTGACAACTACTTTTGTCATTGGACTTACTTGTTGTGATTATATCCTTGTGAGAAATCAAATCTTCTAAACTGTTGGGTCTGTATTTCTCAACCCTGATAAGAAAAACAATACTGATTTGTTAGCACAACATGGCTTCCACTATAGCTCAGTCACTGTAAAGGTTGATTTTTCAAGTACTGTTTTTTTTTTCAAGGGATATGGATTACTTTGTTTCACCAAATACTTGATAGCCTATTTAGAAATAATAACAATAATACCGTGTATAAGTCGACCACCCATTTTCGATGGCAAAAAAACCCTTTGCTTAATTTCTTTGTTAAATATTCATGGCACACTAATCTTGTATACTTCTTCGATTTCTGGAACTGTGGATTCACAAAAAAATCAGGGCCTCAAGCGCTTAATAGTTTTGTGGTTCAGCAGTTGTTGTATATGCGGGCATTTTGGCCTTAAGTTTTAAAAAGGTTCTCAGAAAATTGAACATTGAACATTGTTTCGTTGTTCAAGGATAAAGGGCTTTAGAAAATAAGCACAACATAACAGAAGCAGGAGTCAATGATATAAAATAACTTCAAAAACAATGTGAAATGTGCAAGGTTTAATTGGTCCTTGACTTATAATTTCTCACATGACAAACAAAACAAAACTCATAAACCAAACAATCTGAAGTTTGCAAAAGCATTTAAATTAGCCAGGTTTGTATAAAGAATAACATGACGTATTGTGCCAGGTTACTAAGCCATTGAGGGATCGTGTCTTATTTGAAGAAACAGAAATGCCTTTTAGAGCTTTCCACCTTTGGAAAACGAAAATTTCCAGTGTCTTTTTCATTTTTGTGCTTGTGAGTATCTTCAACATTTAGAGTTGGACAAATCCTTTTCATTTCAACTGAACTGCTTACATTCATTTAAAGTCTTTTGTCCAATGCATTCATTATGCCCAAGACAACATTATGTATGTTAATTTTGAATAAATTATTTTGCTGGAACTTGGATCTAAATCTTTGACCTGTGTATAAGTGGAGGGCGATTTTTGGAGCTTCTTTTGAGGTCATAAAAGGTTGACTTATACACGGGGAAATGTGGTAATAATAATAATAATAATAATAATACACATTATTATTATTATTATTATTATCATCATCATCAACCACCTGTAAATTTAGTTATTGTACAGAAAACATACGAAACGAGTACAAATATCCTCAATATTAATTTTGTACAGTTAGTTATTTGTACATTAGAGAACTGGTTTGTCTAGCTGAGGTGCTGTCCTTTGCACCATGCTTGTCACATACAAAACTGTCACACATTCTCTGTTGTTTACAACATTTTTTACTTGTCTCTTGTATTTAAATTATGCCAAAGGTAATAATATGTAAATTGTATACGTGACTGAGATAACTGATATTTTTCAAGTAGAGAGGTTAAATACTTGATGTTTGCATCAAGTCGGAATTACCATGCTGGCTCCAGTTGTTCTAAGGCTGGATAACCTTTTATCCAGTGGATAGGTCACTATCCAGAATGCAAAATATACTTAACTGTTAAAGCTTGTCCAAGGTTTTCATACAATGTACTCTTACTTAGATGTGTCCAGGCTGTGCATATATTTCATGGTATCTAAAATGACCATTTTAGGTCATTCCTTGTGTTAGTAACTACAGATCAGGGCGTTACTAAACATAGGAATGGAACGGGACGGAATGGAACGGAATATACCAGAATCAACCGGAATATGCCAGAATGAGGTGGAATAACACCGGAATGAAACGAAATGAACAAGAATGGTACCGGAATATACATGTACCAGGATGAGGCGGAATAACACTGGAATGAACCAAAATCAACAAGAATTGTACGGGAATATTCCAGAACGAGCCTGAATGACTTCGGAATGACACCCCAATAAACCGGAATATAGCGGAATTAACCTGAAAATGCCAAAATTTGGTGTTTTAGTCAGTGCTGACCGATTTTCGGTTGTTTCCGTCAGCTCTTGTATCACGTGATTCTCTAAGGGAATTGCATGTGTCAGGTATATCCGTCGCTAAATGGATTATTATTTGTTGTGGAAGTAATATTTTTTTCGTGAACAAATACAGTAGCAAGAGAAACAGAATGTTATTCTAATTGTTATTTTCTATGGATCTTGGAGGACGCTTTCATTGCAAGTGCGAGTCAGAAAACCCATGAACATTTTCAGGTCAATTGTACATTGACCAATCACAATCATGTTCAGCAAACCACAAACTAATTACCGTTGCTGCTTGCCCCCTTCCCACAACCCACACGTTATGGACACATGCGGAAACTGACTTGTGCAAACCGAAAACTTTTTTTCTCTTCCCAATTGTTGGCAATAATGCCATCTAACCTGAACGCAGTGTTTCCTTGTTTGAAGAAAGAAGAGTCACAAGCACAGAAAAAAGATCAATCGCTAATAATAATTATATATTTATGTACATGAAAAATACTTTTGCTTTTCTTTCTGCTGAACAAAAAGTGAGTGGACCGCTTTGCAAATTGTGAGAATATACTGTTACTGGTTCCAGGTCTGTTACTTCCCCTTTAATGTAATTATCTTTTCTGTCAGTCTCTGCATACTCGTTCATTCATAGTCTACAATGATGAAAAATTATGTTTGTTCCCTTGTCATTCAGGTCTACTCTAATGAGCTTTATTCTGGTGTTCTCCTGGTTTATTCTGCCTTGTTCTGCAGGTGTTATTCCGCCTTCTGGCATATTCTGGTATATCCCGTTCCGTTCCATTCTGTCCCTGCGTTAAGTAACGGCCTATTACTGCCACAACAAATAATTATTCATTTAGCGACGGATATACCTATCAAATTTTTCTCATGACCGAAGTGCTCTAAATGTCACAAAAGGCTTAAAACACATGCAATTCCCTTAGGGAATCACGTGACACAACAAGAGCTGACCGTTATGCACTTATCAGCGGCTTTCCCAGGGGTCGACCCCAGGGCCCATAGGGGATTAGCAAGGGATTGGTGTATTTTGGTTCTTTTTTCATCCCGCGGTGTGGGGGGATTGGAAGGAATTTAGTCTTTATGCGGATACCCACGGGACTGTCCCACGGGGTTTTGTTGCGTTTGGGCTTCCTGTGTAAAGTTGATTATTATGGACCCAAAACATGTGCTGTATGAAAAATATTGTGTTTTGCTTTATTGCTGGCTTTTCTTATGGTAATAAAATTTTCACAATGCCAATCTACAAAGCCTGGGGTGCCAACAGAGACAAAAGAAAATACGTGGTTGCCAACAATTTTGAAGATTTTGTTTTAAAAGGTGAGAGTAGACTGATAATTTGTAGAATTTTATATAGCAAGCCATCAGAGTCGAATCAAGAGCGAATCAGAAGTCATGATGGCGGAATTTTATGTTTAAATACTTTCTCTTTCGCTTAACTATACACCCAGAAATTGATAATTGTTCACTTTGAACTTTGTGTGGAATTGTTTACTCGAAATTTTCAACCAAAACTTGTGTCTTGGAATCTGCGC
>NC_090886.1:34768957-34781457 GCF_036669925.1 Montipora capricornis
AACAAGTTCTTATCATAGAAAATTCGCGACAAAGTTGTGCTTTTTTTTCGCTGTAATTCTCGTGTCAAAGAATAATGTAAATAAGAGAATAACAATATTTATATTTGCAGATTACCTGTCCTCTTACTACGAAAGGCAGGCTCGACATCTCTATGCAATAAGCGCATTCAAAATTTCCTCGTATTACTTGATAAAAATATGTGGTTTGTGCTTTTTTTTTTTTTGAAAAAAGGGTTTTTCTGCTTATATGAAAAATACGTGTTCTCTCCCGTCCCCTTCTTGTGCATGATCTTCGCGGAAATTACATTCTGTTCCTCAATAAAGCTGGAACAAGCGGTTATGGTCTTAGTTCTCTTTTTTCTTACGTATTAGCTAAGTTGCGGAATGCGCTACCTGATTTTATCCATACCTATTCGTTTACTGGTTTTAAAAGAGAATCCACGGGCACATTTTGTACAGCGCCTTTTCTTTTTAATGAATATATTTGTAAATATTAGCTCTTTAGTAGGTAACTGTATATGCTACGTTTTTTAGCTGTAAATGTAATGTCTCGAAGATATTAACTTCTATATTTGTTTGGAAAATCGAGATGAAATAAAGCTGATGCCTGTATGTATGTTATCTTTAGCAGGGTGCTTGCGCACACTTTGCAGTCTGCGACTCCAGTACTTACCATATGACAGATAAAATTATTTTTCCCTTAAATATATAAGCCATCTAATTCTTTCGCTATGTTGACAAGGGCGGTTTGGAGCTGTGAATAGGCGTGGAATTTGTCACATATGTTTTAGGGGCCGACACACCCTCGTACCCAGCATCTTCGTTCCTTTTGACCAGGGTATACGTGGGTATACAGGGATATATAATGGTATGCATGGGTATATAGTGGTATATAAGGGTATACAAGAGTATACGTGGGTATATAAGGATATACATGGGTATATAGGGGTATACGTGGGTATATAGGGTTCTATAAGGGTATACAAGGGTATACGTGGGTATACACGGGTATATATCGTTATACGTGGGTATATAACGGTATACAAGGGTATACGTGGGTATACAGGGGTATATAAGTGTATACATGGGTATATAGTGGTATATAAGGGAATACAAGGGTATACTTGGGTATATAAGGGTATACATGGGTATATAGGGGCATACATGGGTATACGTGGGTACATAGGGGTCTATAAGGGTATAAAAGGATATACGTATGTGCCGGTATATAGGAGTATATAAGGGTATACGAGTGTATACGTGGGTTACATGGGTATATAAGGAATACATGGGTGTATAGGGGTATACGTTCCGCTGACTATACTGAGCCGAAAACCGAAAGAAAATAGGTACTCACGGTGTGCATATTTTCTGTCGTTTCCTTGCTGAAATTTTTCGCAAGTCTTCCTTTTAACCAGAGAATAATGTAAACAATCCAAAGGAAAACAGAGAATTAGGGAATATATGGGACATCCAGGAGATGGATAATTTGCTTAGCAGCGCACCGGCACCTTGAAAAATCGAGGGGAACAAGAAAACGGTTACGCAGCAAGCACAACCAGTGAAATTTTAAGAGAAAACGCTTGCCTACTGTATTCCCTTTATCACTGCTTATACATAAGATACGCTTGTTTTCTCTCACTGCAATTCACACCGAATATTTTGACAGAATTTTAAGAAAGTCAACCTGGCGCTTATTTTAAAACTACTTTAGAAGATGAGGATGAAGGCGGCAGTTTGACAAGTTTATGATAGGATTTTTAGTGAAAATCAAGGCAAACTAGCCGGCGGTGTGAGGCAAAGCAGGCGGCGATATACCGCCGGTAACCGGCTTCTATTGAAACCCCTGATATTAACATAATGTAAAACGTCTTACTTTCACAAGGCATTAAGGGCTCTAAGGCATAGAATCCAGTGCGGAATTCTCTTTGATAAAATTACATTGCTACGGATTTGCAAACTAATTTGAAAGCCGAGACTTCATTAAAAATTAAACCGTCTGTTTGTCCTCCAAACCGGCCCAGAGCACGGTTGCTTGAACCAGTTGCCGAAGTGACGAGAATTTCACCTCTATCAAGACCACAAATTCATTAGTTGAAGAAGTTGTAAAAGTTGGAACTAAAAGGAGTCAAGATATAGAACTAAAATTATATAAAAGCATAAGGACTGAAAATTTCTTGTTCTAGCTATTCTTTCCCTTAAGAACTTCTTTAATGTCTGTAGATAACAAGAAAGAAATAAGCTTAACTGAAACAAGTGTCTTTGATTGTCTGCGAATCTTAAGTTTCACCCGTTCACGTTTACCATCGGCTGTAAACGCGGAGCTGGAATCTCTCTATTATCTCAAAATGATCATAACATATTTTCTCCATAAAACCTTGTAGAATAAATCAATAGAATGTATGGGTTCCTTGATGAGCTCCTGGTATTGTCTCTATTTTAGAAATAGAATGCAGAAGAAGTTCAAGTTTACAAAATGTCCAATTCCTAAGACTCTTTTTTACCTCTTTGCGTCGTTGTTTTGTTTTTCAATCGTTTCTTGTATATTTCCTTCGCTTAACCTCCCCTTAAACCTATCGATTGCATCTCGTCGATCTTCTTTTTTCTTTGATCTTCTCATGGCCAATACCTGGTATCAGCACGGTTCATGAATAAATATCCGACAGTGGTAAGATATCGTCATTCTAGGCGCTGACCGAAAGTATCGCGGCCTCTGGAAACGATGAGAAATGGAAATCAATCAGTGGAATCTGGGAGCTTTCAGAAACAAGGCCATGAGTGTAGCAACTCCGACCAAAATCGACATTATCAGGAATAGCCTGTCCAATACACGAGCAGCTTTAATCCATTCTTTTTGGTTCTTTAATTTCTGTGGGGCTGAGATCCCCTTCTCAGCGTCTGGAAAACTGAAATCGACCATCACCGAGGTAGAAATTGTCGACGAGCTTTGTTTACTTGGGCTGTCACTGGATCCCGGAAATTCGCGATATCTAGAAGATCTTCGTTTTTTCTTATCTCTTTGACTTAAAAAGCTGCTCGTCGTGTCGCAGACGGTACAATGAGATCTCTTTTTGTGTTCCTCCCTGTATAAACCTTTACTAGTTTTGTCATTGTAATACGAGACGCCTCTTGGTGGAAAGCCAAAAATGTATCGCTGGCTTTGCATTGGGATCCACGGATCGGTATAATTGGACGCTCGGGGGTTGGTACCATTATTTTCGTTAATTGAATCTCTACTAGGGAATGTCGAATTATTCCTGTCTGAATCCTGATCTACCGCATGGGTTGAACGTTTCATGGGTATCGATGATCTGTCCGATGTTGGAAACTGATTCGATAGTTCCAGGTTCCAATCTTTGGAAGTTTTTTTGGGGAAAACGACCCGAGCCAGCCAATGCAAAATGAAAACCCTTAGAGCTCTTGGCATCCGTCGACTATTACGGTGATAAAAATTTAGTATAAGGGTCGTGACGAAGAGAGAAGCACCTATTTCAACCATGCAGGCAAAGTAATACTGTCCTAGTAGAGGAAAGCCGTACGATGGCATCAGCTCGGAGCTCAGCTGTTGAAACACAGTCATGGCCAACAGAACTGTCATGCTAAGTCCAATGCGTTCACCAGACTCAGGGGGGAGAACAAAACCCAGAAATATCATGGAGGATATCAGCGAGCATGGAATAATCAGTTTAAGAACAAAATCTAGTGATTCTCTCTGAAGCTTAACTTGCACGGTTACATCTACAAAGGGATGTGGACAGCACTGATATGTTCGCTTGTTTCGCTGTGATTTTACAAGTGTCAACTTCCATTCTCCATTCTTAACATAGTTTTTGTTAGACATGTTGCCTTTGCGTGCATAAAGATCCACTTTGGAGCTGTCGAAAGACCACGAACCAAACTTCAAAAAGCACTCTTGTTCATCAAACGGGAAATACGTCACATCTACTTTGCAAATGCTCTTGAAGATTCCCGGATTAAGCCAGGTGGAGTTTCCGTCGTATTTCACCACCACATTTGTTTTGTAAGAATGTCTTCCACCGGCAAACCAATCTTCCTCATCAACGCTGTGAAGGTTAAAATGAAGTGGTGCAGTTATGGGTATATATTTGACAAGGTGTATATCTGAGATAGTTTGTCATCTAATATAATGCTCCAGCTTTAGCCCTTTGGAGCCCATTGTCCGATTTATCGGACAGCAGAGTAGCCTGCACTTTACCAGTTATCAACAGTCTCCCCCTTAGCCATTACTAGTCCCCAAACGGTCATTTTCACAAAAACACACACCGGGTCGTCGCCATTTTGGCCAGTGTAGGCCAGTTCTGGGCCCATGCCAGTCCCTCAAAGACCCCGGCGCGATTTAATACCAACCACGCAAGGTTTGAGTTTTCCCCTTTCAAATTTCTTTAACAATGTTAGTTTATCCTAAAGGAAACAGAAACCCTAAACCCTCAAAATTGTAGGTTAAGAATTTTGTGGATCATTTTGTGGATATTTGTGTACCAAACAACAATTTTGTGATATTTCGTAAAAATGTCTGGGAAACTTTTAATAGGAACCTAGCATTTTAATCACTTTTCACAGACTCTAAAGACCATCGCGAAAATTGCATTGCAATCATGATCAATTACTGAAAACCGTGATGCAAACATTATGCAAGACATTTGTGTCAAATATAGCAAGACGCGATCACATATAAGAATTCTCTACGTTAGGCATACGTGCAATTGTAGACTCAATATTTATCTACTTACTTCTCATATTATAATATATATCACTACTTACTTGTTGTACAAAAGAATATCAGGAACCCAAATATCAAATGGCGATATGTGAATCTCTTCGATCCCTCCGTACTTTTCTGGATCCCAGCTAAGCTGTGGATTGTTCCAGTACTGTGGGTTGCGAAAAGTAAAATTATGGCTAACAGGGTTTCAATGAATTTTTAAATGCTCGTTTTAAGTCTTAAGTGGGTCTGTATGACAAACAGAAGTATAATATTTGGACAAGCGTTTTTTCAAAGACATGTTCTTTTTTAATTTGTCCAAGTGAATACAAATGATTGTGATGTACTGTTACATATGCTGAAAAGTGGATTTCTTGAAAAACTTATTCTGTATTCTTATTTCAAAAGTGACGTTCAAAAAAGGCACTGCAAGATGGGATCAGAATTCAAAAAATGATATATTTATCTCTGAAACCACAACAACGTGCTAAAAAGCGGGAACAAAGATTAAATTTAAGGAGACTCAAACCACTTTCAACAGTTTCAACAAACTGTAGTATTTGAAAGGATTGAAGCTACCCAAGTGTTTTATGTAACGGCAAAGTTATGGTACCACATGAAACAAAAATAATTGCTCAACAAGACACACTCATTGATGTAACGTAATAGGTCACCATGGCAACAAAGGAGCTATCTAAAAATGCCATATTGTTTGTCTTTGAAAGCTTATATCTCAAAAACGGACTCAGTAACTCCCTATTTTTATTTCTGAAAAGTAATTAGCAGGCTTAAATAAAACTATCTGCAAATTTAAAAAAAATCTCTGGAGCAGATTCACAGCTACCTTGACAAAAGGAAAATGGTAACGTGGCTCTGAATCTGCTTAAGATATTTTTATTTTTTGTCCCTTAGTCAGGAATAGAATTTCTCTTTAAAGTGGATCTATAAACCCGGCATACCTGGTTGACCCAAGCATATGTCTTGATGTATTGATATTTAGCACTCTGTGAGTTTGGACAAAAAAAAGTACCGTAAGTAATAAAGTTTTGATAGTATGATTTCAAATCTGGTCAGTTTTCGTTTCCCAGAGTTTCACGCCTGAGAACAAACCAAATAGCTACAATAACACTGTTTTGACAAAGAAAACTGGTGAGAGATCCGTTTAAAAAGCACCAAGAACTAAATGAAACAGGAAAAATAAATAAAGATGATGAACTTTATTTAAGTGTCATCTGTACTTAGCGCTGGGACACTAATAATCTCGTACCCAGATCTCATTCTGTCACTATGCCCATGGGAGATCTGGGTACGAGATTAGGGAACCAATAGACCTTTTTGCAGATACAGCGGCCATTTTGATTTGATTTCTATTGTTTCAAATAGCTATTATGGGACGTCCAGGGGGAAATACATATTTTAAAATTTGCCCCATGAGCATCCCATAATGTCTTTCGAAACAATAGAAATTAAAATGGTCTGTTAGGAACGAAAAACCTCAAATAACAATGACAACAAAGGTGTTTTCTGAGCCCGCGAGACTGAGCACCCCCAGCAAACCATTGTTTTAACAAAAACCGCTGATCAGCAACCTGGTTCTGGTCATTGCTGTCTAAGGTCTTCCGCTAGGAACACTGTACAGAGATCAAGTCAAACAATTCATAGGAAATCCTAGGGTGTTTTTTGAGGATAGGGAAAGAGAAAACCGGAGGACCCAGAGAAAAACCTCTTGGAGCGGAGTAAAGAACCGACAAACTCAACCCACAACCCACATTAGTAGGAGGCGCGTTTTCTCATCACTACTCCGTCCCTGGGGCCCGTTTCTCGAAAGTCCTGAAAACTTTTCGGGACCCGAAAAGCCATTTGTGAAACTGCCAACCGCTTGTTTTGGAAAGCCAATCTTTCAACATGTTTTCAAGCTGACTAAACGAAACTCGTCTGTGAAGTTTGACGACTTAAATCTTCTCCATTCTTGAGATACAGAGGGAATTGTGACACCAATACAATACAATACAATACATACTTAATTGACCACTCCCCATAGGGGCTTTTCAGGGCCAATGAAACAATCAACGAAACAACAGAACACAACAACAGTAACTGTTAAGAATCCCAACTGGCCGGAGGCAAACCAGTTGGCTATTTACAAGTGCAGCTGGGAAGTTGAACCAGGGACTACCAGGAACAAATTCAACGAGTGGTCAGAGCGGGTCGTGAACCCGGGATCTCCGGATCTCAAGGCAAGCACCCTAACCACTGGGCCACACTGCCTCACTGCCACACTGCCTCACTGCCACACTGCCACACTGCCACCCGAAAATGGCCCGTAAAGTTTCGGGACTTTCGAGAAACGGTACCCTGGGGCCCGTTTCTCGAAAGTCCCGAAAACTTTTCGGGTCCAAAAAGCCATTTGTGAAACTGCCAACCGCTTGTTTTGGAACGCCAATCTTTTAACATATTTTCAAGCTAACTAAAAGAAACTGGTCTGTGAAGTCTAACGACTTAAATCCTCTCAGTTCTTGAGTTACAAATGGTATTGTGGCCCCCGAAGATAGGCCGTAAAGTTTCTGGACTTTCGAGAAACGGGCCCCAGCTCCAGCAACTGATCAGAATAGGAGGAAAACTATAATTGAGATCTGTGGCGAATATATAATAGGGAACTTAAGCAACGACAACGGCGACGGCAACTAGAACGTCGCAACTTTGGTTTTGTACATCCAGCACGTGCGTTTTTCACTTTTGTCCATTTCTTTGCCGTCGTCAAAGTTACTTCAGCACTTGACAGTAAAGTTCCATTTACTCCTCTAAACTAAGCGCCGTTCCAACTTATGTCATTATTGAGGAACTACAACACCCATGTCGTATTAAAATGGTTGAAATAGTCACGAAATAATGTTTTAGATGACTTTCTCGTTGTTGTTGCCGTTGTCGTTGCTTAAGTTCCCTAATCTCTTACCACGTCAACCACACGTATGAGCTGAAAGTCAAACACAACTGTAACAACTTCTGAGGGGTTTAAAACTGGATGGTTGTACTTCTCGTAATTTGCAAACAGCTCCTTGTAAAGGCGAGTCTGATCATTTCCAATAAACGCCTCTGAAGAAAATCATTGCAAAGTAACCTTTCAAACAATTTTCTCACAACACTGTTTTGGTAACTAACGACGCAAATGCCAACGGCAATAGAAATGGCAATTGCAAAGAAAATCACCATTGCTTACTCTGTTACTAACCTTAAGGTAATGCTATTGCTAATGACAAATCTATGCTTAGGCTATTCAGTGCTAACTGGAATGATACCGCATCAGCCAATATCAATACCGAGGGCAATGCCGTTGCCGGGCAGTGGCAATGTCGGTGCCAACGATAATAGACTATTTAAGCTAAATTGGTCTATTGTTAAAATTGACATTGCCGACCCCACTGCTCATGCCAATGCTATAGCTAGTTGACCCATTGCCACTCCCATTGCATCCTTATTGCAAGCTAATGCAAACGTTAATAGGCTAAACGATTTGCCAAAATAAATCAAAGAAACTTGTTTCATTTAAGCTCTTATATTGCGGCTGTTATCTACAGCTATCGGGAACTGACTTCTTAAAATAGAAGGACTAGTTAGACTAAGAAAAATGTAAAACTTTTATAACAAATATCAACTAAAACTGAGGAATTATGACCATCCATTAATTAGGGGGATTGTCGTAGGCCCTGTCCACACGTATCCGGATATTTTTGAATCCGCAACTTTTTCTTTCCGGATTCAAAAATATTTCCATCCGCACATACCGTATACAAATCGATTTTCCCTGTTCACACGTATCCGAAACGTATCCGGATTTACTCTAGTACTCAGGACTCCTCAAGGAATCACAGGTAACAGAGCATGCACAATGAATCCGTCGGCAGCCATCTTGAGTAAGGAACTAGGTAAAGACTTGTTTCCATATCTCAAAGTGCCCTTGGACGTGAGGGGCCTGGAACAACAAAACTGAAACAACCCAACCCATACAAAAATGCTAACCTTAGGCCTAAACATTATCTAAAGCATATTGTTTAGGCCTAAGGTTAGCATTTTTGTAAAGGTTTGGGTTGTTTCAGCTATTGTACCCTTCACCCCCTACGCCACCCCGGGCCCCTCACTTCCACTTTACCAAGGAACTAGGCTCGAATTTTGTTACGTCATCCGGATAGAAAAATATCTGGATTTGGCTTCGGCACAGTGCCGGATTCCCATCCGTCGGATTAAAAATTATCCACTCTGGAGAGCGTAATACCATTCAAAAAGTTCCGGATTTGCCAGCGAATTCGCCGGAAACGTGTGGACGGGGTCTTACATTCAGGTGTTTCACCTGTTTTCCACTAACAACAGGAGCCCATGACAAGTACCGTATAACTTCAATGCATCTGTTGGAAGGTCTTTTTACAAACCGAGTTATTTTTTAGATTAATTTTCCCAGCGAAACTAGACCTTTCCAGCCAATTGCAAGTCTTCCATGACAGAGAACTTATTACCTGTGGGATTGAGAATGGTTACTCGTACGTAGCCAAAACTAGTCTAAAAATAGCGTGATCTGTGAAAATGGGGTTTCCTGATAGACCTAGCATTGGAGTTTGGGTCCTGGGCCCGGTTGTTCAAAAGCCGATTAACGCTAATCCCAGATTAACAATTAACCGAGGAGTTTATTTCTCTGCCCTCGGCAAATGCTGTACAACGGTGATTTTTGGCGCAGTGTTACATTAGAAGAAGTCAATCTTGAAAAATAAAATAATTAAAAGAAACTTTCACCAAAAAGTTAAAACTTGAAACAAAAGTTTACGCTAATCTTGGATTAAGTTAGTCGGCTTTCGAACAACCGGGCCCTGGTTATGGGCTCATACTGATTTTTATAAAGGAAAAAACCCTTCCCTTTAAATTTATCTCATCCATAAAAGTGGATGGTAAGGAAGAAATTGTTTTTACCTGCGACAGAGATAAGGAACGTCATGAGATTGACTACTTTCCGTGAATTTTTCATGACGTGTCTGTTATAATAAAACTGGCTGGGAAATCTGAAGAAAACAAAAGCAATTACGAAACAGTTGTCGGATTTCCGTCTTATAGATAAAGACGCCTTCACACAACGAAGTATGACTTTCGAACGGTATACATTGTATAACATTAGAAAACAGTCATAAGAAAATACGTGCACTGCTTGGTTACAAATCGTGTTTCTATAACTCGATGGAGACACAGAACTAGCACGAGCTGTTGACGTAGTGATGGCGCGAGCAAAGAGAATTTACATTTTGATAATTAGAGTTAACAAGCTTAACAAGTTGTTTTCCTTTTTCTCGTCGCTTTGTTTTCTAAAAGAAATAAAAAACATGTAATCCGTGTTTCTATCGAGTTATAGAAACACTCGTGAAAGTTTGGGAGAACTCGAAAAAGCTGTGGAAACACTCGCCTGCGGCTCGTTTTCCCACAGCATTTTTCGTTCTCCCAAACTTTCATTCGTGTTTCTATACTCAACTCGATAGAAACACGGTACATCTTTTCTATTTCTTAAATAAAACAAATTATAAAATAAATAAATAAATAGAGGAAAGTCAACTGATTTGCACTAATTAATTAAAAGTTCTTTAGGATATGGCAACAGTCAGACACAATAACCTTGAATTCACGAACCTAAATTGCAATATCAGTAAACTTTAACGTAATAATTATGGTTGTGCAAGATAATAGGGTGATAAGAGTCTTAGTTTCCTCACCGCAACCATAGTTAATCGAGAGACTGGTTATGAAACCTTAAAACCTTTTAAAAGCGAGAGCAATGTTGTCGCAATCGATGTTGAATTGACTGTGACAGTGCACAATCTTTTATTTTGGCCTCGCACGGGTACGAAAATTAGTTGCGCATAATTTAATCGAAAGATTTGATTGGTTATCTTCCCGAAAAAGGTTTTTTTTGTGCACCGTCAAGGACCAAAACTAGCGATGAATAAATGGTTACTGTAAAGGAAAATGGATCGACTATGCAAAGTTGAATATTTCCTACAGGGAAGATGCTTTTTTTGCAGGGAAAACGGTTTTTTTCATTTTAAAAACTACCGAGTTGGATAGCGTGAACAATCGTTTTAGCCAAGTCAGTATCAGTACATGTTAATTAAGGCTCATATCGGGGTTACGTTTATCCTTTAGATCGCGCAGACAATAGTTTTTATCAGAGGGAAAAAAACTACCTGCCGTCATATTCCGTTCACAGTTTGCTTGTTGAAAGGACATCGCATATCAGTTAAAGCGAAAGGTAAAGCCACTTTATTTAACGCCTGTAGTTCCTTCATCTTCATGGCTGCCGCTATCAAAGAAAGCCGACGATGCGCCCTTTGCCTTCCTCCCCTGGTCAGTGCTCCATTTTACGGGTATTTAACGAGATAGCTACACGAATCAGAGGAAAGTCAAAAGCAGACGTCACTGAGGATCGAACTAGGGACCTCTTGCTCCGAAAACCGCGCACTAACCAACTGAGCTTTGCCTGCTCCTTGTTATAATTAAGGCCTGAATTCAGTCGAAGAGTTCATCCTCGCTCTTGTTTAAAACCTATTCACTTTTTCGGCTTTTTCCAAAGAAGGTTCTCTTTTAAAAAGATACTAGTTCACAAACTTAACAAAATTGAATTCAAATAGAGAAATTGCTTAGAATTGATTACATTAACACACTCAGGTTTTCTTAAAGAAATTGAACTTTTACAAAGCTAAAAATTAATAGAGTTGAAACTATGTTTTAATGAAAAAAAAATTATGTTTATCTTTTTCAAAGGGATAATTAAAAACGACTGCATTTACAATACAATACAATACAATACAATACATAATTAATTGACCACTCCCCATAGGGGCTTTTCAGGGGCAATGAAACAATCACAACAGAATAGAATATTCAACAACAACTGTTAAGAAGCCCAACTAGCCGGAGGCAAACCAGTTGGCTATTTACAAGTGCACTTGAGAAGTCGAACCAGGGACTACCAGGAACAAATTCAACCGGTGGTGAGAACGTCTCCCGCTTTAAATAGAAAAAGTTTTTGTTTTAGAACCCCCGATCGGACCGGATCTCGCACCGTCTCCCTACTACAGGTGTACATTCCTTATAAGAGGCTATTGGGGATCACTGCCGTTGGATGGGGTTGCGTTTTCACGACTGGATTGACTATAATAATGGGGTTACATTTTTGATAGAGTTACTAGAATGGGGTCGCACATTTTCGGGATTTCTGGGACAAAACTTCTTGCTGAATAACCGGTCGCCATTGTCACCGCTAGCTCCCAGACAAAAATATCACCCCGTGAACAACGGTGAATGACGGTACGTTTGTTAATATTTATGGCTATCAAATGTACCAGAATGTTTGTACAGTAGGTGAAAAGTAAAGTGTTCTACATTCAATTTAACAAACGTGTCAATTCATTTAACGATGACCTACTTAAAAGGTGGAGGCATAATCAGAAAGTGACTAAGTTGGGATAGCCATAATGACATTTGCTCAATAGTGACTAAGATGGGGTCTATGATTGGCCACAGAATAGAACACCCCCCCCCCCCCCCCCGTGTACATTATACCAATGCAATGATTGTGAAGGGAATTAAGCTGAGTGCTGAGTGGAGTAGTGCGTGAAAAGAATGCCGTGAGACAAAGCCGAGTGGACAAGACATGAGGACTTCACCTTAATTGGCATAACATAGGACCAGTCTCTTTGTCCTTAGCGAAAAATGTTTTTTTCATTGTCTCCAAGGTTTTTGGAAG
>NC_090886.1:34791457-34798957 GCF_036669925.1 Montipora capricornis
ACTGTTTCATTTTGCTGAGGTAATCATGTCTGTTGACAATTACAACACCATTTCCTTTGTCAGGTTTAGTAATAATAATAGAAGTATCATTTCGCAAATCATTAAGAGCCATCCATTCTTCCTTACTTAGAATTCGCTTTTGTTTAGAATAATCATAAGAGTAGATGTAACTGTAAGAAGCATTTTGAGTTGACATTTCAATCTGTCTTGGTCCTCACTTGTTAATGAATGACCCAAACCAATAAGATCACGGTAGAGCATTTCAAAAGCGCATTTTACGCTTACTCCGTCAACAGCTTTCGGTGGGAGACAGAAACGCAAGCCCCTTGCCAAACCATTTTTTCAGCCTCTGTCAAAGCCCGATGCGAATAATTGAAGGATCACACTGTCATAGCTCAAATTCGAAACCTGTGGTATACCATATCTGCGCTTCAAATTATTGAATTTCCGTTCAAGTTTTGAAGACAACCGATCTTTAATCTTCGACGTTTTTGCTTCAATCGAGGAGCGGATGTGGCTAAAATCCAGTGGAGACAAAACAGTCTTCAGGGTGGACAGAATGGATTCAACAGACATCATATGTTTGCGGCGTAGAATTGTCTTCTGCTTAATTTCGAACGATAACAAGTCCTCCTTGAATCGGCGACAGGCTTTCGTATCATGAAATTCGCGTCTACTGAGCTTGAAATCAAGGAACTTGGGGAAGAATCGAAACAACTTGCATTTTTGTAGAAAGCCAATATCCAATGTAACTTTGTTGAAACGTGAAAGATCTCTTTCGTAATTTCTAACCAATTTAAGCGTTTCTTGGCCATACCGCTCGAAGGTAACATCATAAATACTTTTGTCCTTTGGCCATTTCAATTTCAACAGGAAAAGAAAACAAACAGCGGTTACAAACATTTTCATTTTATACTTGACGTTTCGTATGTTGCAGCATACATCATCAGAAGTGACGGTTAAAAACTGTTACACAGAATTTTACTTCTTACAGTTACATCTACTCTTATGATTATTCTAAACAAAAGCGAATTCTAAGTAAGGAAGAATGGATGGCTCTTAATGATTTGCGAAATGATACTTCTATTATATTACTAAACCTGACAAAGGAAATGGTGTTGTAATTGTCAACAGACATGATTACCTCAGCAAAATGAAACAGTTGATTTCCGATGGAACGAAATTTAAGTTGTTGTCACACAACCCAACCAAGTCTAGGGAGAACAGTCTTATTTCCTATCTTCGTAACCTCAAGCGAGATTGTATAATTGATGAAGCTACATTTAGAAAAATCCTTCCTTGTGGATCTACTGCTGGTGTTCTTTATGGTCTTCCTAAAGTCCACAAAACTGGTTGCCCCTTTCGCCCGATTGTCTCCTCAGTTAACACATACAACTACAATCTTGCCTCTTTTCTTGTTGATGTCCTTAAACCGATCTCCACCAACCAATTCACTATCAAGGACTCCTTCTCTTTTGTGGATTGGGCGAAGACTCATCAACACAACAATGAAATAATGTGCTCTTTTGACGTGTGTTCCTTATTCACGAACGTTCCACTCGACGAGACAATAGAAATTTGTCTTTCCAAGTTATACTCTCTTCCTGACCCTCCTGCCTTACCGCGACATGTCCTCAAAACCTTGCTCGAGTTTGCAACGAAGAAAAGCCACTTTGTATTTGATGGTCATTATTACGACCAAATCGATGGCGTTGCAATGGGGTCTCCGCTAGGCCCAGTATTAGCTAACATTTTCATGTGTGACTTTGAACAGAAATGGTTGGCTAATGTAGATTCTCGTCCCTCCATTTGGTTTAGATATGTGGATGACACATTTTCTTTGTTCGACAGTGAAGCCACTGCGGCCAGTTTTCTGCATTTTCTTAACACCAGACATCCTAACATCAAATTTACAATGGAACTTGAAGAAAACCAGGAGATTCCATTTTTAGATGTCCGCATTAAGCGCAATCTCAACAATTTCACAACAACAGTACATCGCAAAACAACTTTCACTGGCCTCTACACCAAGTGGGACTCTTTCACTCCTAGAAAGTATAAAATAAATTTAATCCGTACCCTCACCTATCGCTGCTTACGCATCTGCTCGAGTTCTTCCTTGTTACAGTCGACTCTCTTCGATCTCAAGAACACTCTCCTTCAAAATGGTTACCCAAGAGGCGTCCTTTGTTACAACATTAATGATGTTTTGAACAGACAAAAAAACAGGTCTGCTGAACCTGCCACCACTGTTCCTAAGAAAGATATCATTCTTGTCTTGCCTTTTTTTGGGCTTTCAAAGTGAAGCTCTTACTCGACGTGTTAAATCTTGTATTAGTAAGTTTTATGGCTGTGTCAATCTTAGGGTTATTTTTCAAAACACTTGCAGGGTTGTCTTTTTTCCCTACAAAGATCGTTTCAGTCGTTCTCAAAGATCAAAAATAGTATACAAAGCCAGTTGTTGGGACTGTGATTCCTTCTACATCGGCAAAACAAAAAGAAGATTGCATGACAGGAAGTCCGAGCATTTCAAAGCTCTTACACAAGTCGGCCACGCCTCTGCTGTTGCAGACCATACAATTTCTACCGGTCATAACATCAAATGGGACCATTTTGAAATCCTCGCAACTGGGAAGTCCGACATGCAATGTAAAATTAAAGAAACGCTATTAATCAGTGACTTAAAACCCTCTCTCAATGAAAACATTGGTAGTGAGAAGCTTTTTCTTTATTAATTTCTTCCGGAAGAATCGACTACCGGAAGTTACGATTTTGTTATCACACTTTTTAACTAGTCACCAGTTCCTCGCTCTAGTTTTTTAAAATTCTGTGTAACAGTTTTTAACCGTCACTTCTGATGATGTATGCTGCAACATACGAAACGTCAAGTATAAAATGAAAATGTTTGTAACCGCTGTTTGTTTTCTTTTCCTGTTGAGGCTATGTTTAGCATTTTAGGTAAATCACTCAGATAGACATTAAACAGGGTGAAGTGACAGCATGCATCCTTGCTTAACACCGTTATGACATAAAAACGTTTGGGTTACTTTGTTTTCAATTTTGACTGCTGACATGTCATTCGAGCTGCCTCCTCCTCAGGCGCTTCGATTTCAGTCGCAAAGAAGAAGCAGGCGAGCTAGAAGCACGAGAAACTCTTGTTCCTCGAAAAAAAGAGAGACGTCTGGGAACGAGGCAGTCATTCGAGTACATGGACATCAGTACTTCTGAAAAGTGTCCTTTTATACCTACCGTTCTGAGCTTGTCAAATAATTGATTCTGATTCTGTTGTTCAAAATATTTGCAAAACTCTTCCGCTCTTACCGCCTCCACTCTTTCTGATTTTCTTTTTCTAAGATTAAATCATAGTGCCAATATCTGTTTCCAAGTGTCTTTGGAATTCCGGTAATCGATGTCCGCTATTTTTTTTACTAAGGCCTAGGTACAAGCATTTTTTCCGTTTGCACGTTTTCTTGAAACTCTTCTTTTTCTCATCTAGGAGTGTTCTCAATTGAACATTATAAGGGTTGTGGGAAATTTGTTTCCCAAGTGATTTTAGGTTTTCTTTTTCCGTTTCACATTCCTGGTCAAACCGAGTTTTCCTTTGCTTATAACTGTTTTTTTGTTTTTGAGACTTCAGACTAGCTGTTTTGCATGCCTCAACTAGGCTTAAGCGCTTGGTTTACTAATTCGCGCGCTATGTTAACATTGTCATGTAATGAGGCTTCCTCCAACTTGGATTGAAATTCTTGTGATTCCAAACTCCTTTTTAATTTGTCCTTCAAATTGATGTTCCACCATAGTCTATTGTGTTCAGTAAGATTGCAACTGGATGACGAACCAATAGAATCTGATCTGGCCGGATTGGCTTTCATCGCATATGAAATATGGCAGTGGTCTGAAAGACGAGGCTTTAGATTGTACATTTCTTAGAATGTTTTTGGAAGCTATGACGTAATCAACAACGGTGCTACCATTGTAGTGGAAGCAGGTCTTTTTACCATCGAGATCACCAACAATTCTTCCGTTTAGAATTCACAAGTTTAGAGCAGTGCAACTTTCGAATAAGCTTCGACCTCTAGAATTTATAGTGACTGAGTCTTGCGACTGCCTTATGTATTGTTCGTCAGTTTCGTAGTCTTCGGGGACATTTAAGAAAGCATTGTCATCGTCTGAAATCACCCTGAACGACGATATCTCCCCTTTGTGAGAAATGAAGCAGTTCAACCCGATTCATTAAATTCACACTATTGCTTCTTCCAAAATTTGATGGGCTTAAGTAAACGGTTCCGAGGTATATATCTTTTCGAAAATTAAAATAAGTTCTATCGAGTTTGCACCAAATAGCGTTTTTGTTTTCAGTTGGAACATACGGAACACCTTCGGATAGTTTTGGATTTACATACATATACATGTACTGATAGGTCTTCAAAAGCTCGTTTTCCTGATTTGTCTCGAAATTAAGCTCTGCATCATATGTCGCGTGCGTTTCAACGAGGGAGGGGGGGGGGGGGGGCGCGTCTGTTTCATATGGAAGTCCCCCCTTCCCCGGGAGCGGACGTGACATAAGCTAGTGGTAAAGGGAAGAAAGTAATGTAATGTAATTTAAAATGTAATGTAAAATCTTTATTTGAACACGGTAAAACCATCAGGAGTATAAGAATTAGAAATAGCCTAACTACGCTAAACAAAATACAAAAACTAACTGCAACTAATCTAACTAAAACCTGTTTTTCGTGAATGCCGTGTATACCCTAACATTAAAAATGAATTCAAGATTAACAGGTCGTTTAAATTGACTTAAAGATTTAGCTTCTCTCACATTAAAGGCAAGGCTGTTCCAGAGGACTACTCCGCTATAACTAAAGCTGTTTTTCATGAAATTAGTTCGTGGAAACGGGACAAATAGTTTGTTAACAGAGTCCTTCAGGGAATAACGCGTTTCATTTCGTTTAACAAATTTAGAAGATAACTATTCACGAGCAAGACCATACCATTAAGGCTTTCCGTAATTGAAATTAAGTGCTCAAGTCTCTCCAATCGAGTTGTCTAATTAAACGGTTAGCATCAGCATCATAGCTAGAAAAGGTTAAGACGCGAGCGGCACGGATTTGAAGCTTCTGTAGCATGTCAAATAACGTTTTACCACAATTACCCCAGACAGGATTGCTAGTAATTTATCTTAGAAACATTTCACTTTCTCTTATGTATTCTGCTAAAAGATTCAATGCTTGGAGAGGTTAACTTATCTGATTCCTTGCTTGGTGTTGCGAGTTAAGTGCCTGTGTTCTTGTTGGGCCTTCCAAGCGCGTGTTTCGGCGATTTACGATCGTGTTTGAAGTTCTTGGTAAACTTTCAACATTTCTGCCACGTAGACCAAGATGGTGTTTAATGTTTGTATCTAGTAGCTTCCTGCATGGTGCCGATTTAGTTATTCAAATGAACATCATCATAAAACACTTGTTCATTTATGCTGCCATAAATGTCACTTGTCACCCTCTTGTTGTTAATGAATGTCAAATCCAGATTCTCACATAAGCTTTCATAATAACAATTGATTTCGTCGATTGACTTGTTTCTGTTCTCCTCCCGTGGGACGTGGGTCAGGCCCGATCCGAGCATTCGGCCATCTAGCTTTAAAGTGGTACTATGATCAAAAAATCATTTCCTTTTTTTCTTTAGATTTTGAAAGCGTGTTCGCTTAACACCTAACTGGCAAAATTTTGAGTTTTGAGTTTTATCCAAAGGCTGTTTATTTTGAGAGTAAGTTTTGGATTTCATGGTCCGCCATTACTCACGTTCAAAACTGGCCGATTGGACCTCAGAGGGTTGGATCTAGAGAAAATGACGTCATTTTACTCACTAGCTTAAAATTTCAGCGTGTAAACGCAATTTACATGTATTGTATATGCAAAACACGGGTTGAAAAGTCTGAAAGCCCGAAACTCCCGTGCTACATATTAATTAGGCCGCGTACAAACGCATTGCATTCTTAAACTAGTGAGTGTCTGACGTCATTTTCTCCTCGACCCAGCTCTCTCAAGATTTTAAAGTTAGTAATGGCGGACCAATAAATAAGAAAATTCCAGCAAAAATAAACAGGTGTCTTTATAAAATCAGAACTTAAAACTTGGGTTAGTTAGTGTTTAGTTAACATAGTTTTGAAATCCAAAGGAAAAACAATTTTTTTTTTGACTGGGGGATGACTCGTTGCATGCCTGTAGATGCGAGTTCATCAATCGACCGGTTTTCTTCGCCCAGCGATTCGCGTATCTGTTCGATGTAACCACAGCGTACGTACGTACCTCTTTTGCATCAGAGGTTTCCGTCCCGCGTGGTGGTGCAGGTTCCTGACTATTTAGTCTTGTTGATGTGGTGCTGGTTTCTTGTAAGTGCTCCAGGAGTGATTGCTCAGATGAGCAAACTTTGGTTTTAATCTGGTCCAGTTAGTGTAAGATGAGCTTAATGGAGTCCTCCGTCGACGATGCCTTGTTCTTCAAGATTTTAAGTTCGGATGACAGTTTCGAGTTTAGACTTGCAATCCGCTTCCCCAGCTTTTGTAACTCTTCACCGATTTCAGATCTGACTTCTTCGATTCTTCTTTCGCAGGAAAGTTTGGCTTCCTTTGCATGGTTAAATTCTTGCATTTGTGTTCTAAATCCCGCAGCTCAATAACGTTCTCGTTTAATGCGACCGAGTTCATCGAGACCTGACTTTCTATTTTGTTGTTAAATTCGCGTTGAGCTTTCATGAAGGCTTCAAACTCTTCGTAACGGTCGTCATGTGCAGATTTCAAACTTAACAATGGATAAGAATCAGCAACTATCACCTCCGTATCTTCTGCGCTAGATTTTGATGTCTCTGAAGCAATTTGATCTTGTTCTTTAAATACGCTTCCATTTTCAATAATATCCATAAGCTTGCTTGAGTATTCGTCTCTTAATGGGCCTTGTACTTGTAGCGTTTTCGTACTTGGATAGAGCTTGACCGTTACGGTTTCGAATTTTAAAATCTCGCTGTTTCCTTTAGATTCAACATTTAACAGACTCCCTATCTTTTCTTCTTCTAATTCAGCTATCCAAAAGTCTTTAGTGAGTTTAGATCACTGTTCCATTTAAACTGCTTCTTGTTTGTTTTAAATTTTAAATTTGCAAAGGGATTCCTTAGCGCCGTGCCGCTAGTGCCGCTGTGCCGCCGCCACCGTAATGATTTACGATACCAAAACAATATCGCGTACTATTAAAGCTACATATTACGCAAGGACAACTTGAATCTACTGAAAAAAACAAAACGCAGCTCAGTTGGCAGTTATGGAAAAAAACACTGTCAAGTTACTGCACTACCACAAGTACGCATCCCTACAATTTTTTTTTACCCAAATATCCTGTATCCTGACCGCTTCTCGGCCTTTTGGCTAAGATTAGTTTCTCGGCCAAGGGCTACTGGCAAGTACGATTGCACTACGTCAGGAGCCCATCACCGGGAGTGTGCAACTTACCTATT
>NC_090886.1:34803957-34848957 GCF_036669925.1 Montipora capricornis
TGTCTCGATAGTTGTTGCAATCGCTACGGTCACCCTTGTTCTTGTACAGGGTGACTATGTTGGCATCTCTCATGTCTTGGGGGATGTGACCCTGCTCTCAGCACAGGCAGAGGAGTTCATGAAGCGGTTGCAGGATGTTTTGCTTCCTATGCTTCAAAATCTCCGGCGGGATACCGTCCTTCCCCGACTAGCCCGTCGATGGCTATGCTGAGCTCTTCCAGTGTCGGCGTGTTGTCAAGCTCCTCTATGAGTGGCAACCCAGGCAGGGCATTGAGGGCAGTGTCTGCGATGATGTTCTGGGTTGAGTAGAGCTCGAGATAATGCTCCACCCAACGCTACAGCTGCATGCTCTGATCAGTGATGACCTCGCCAGTCTTTGATTTGAGCGGGGCTGTTTTGACGCTCGTAGGGCCGGTGGCAGTTTTGATGACCTCATACAACCCTTTTGCGTGGCTGAGGTCCGCTGCTAGCTGGATTTTGGCGCATAGGTTCTGCCAGTACTCGTTGGCACAGCGGCGGGCGATCTGCTGGGCCTTGCTCCTAGCTGCTCGAAGGGCGTCGGGTGTGCTTGGGGAAGGGTTCTGCTTGTGAGCCAGCATCACTTTCCTCTTGGCCTCCATGACTGGCTGCATTTCTTCTCAGCAAGCCTCAGACCAGTCAGCATTCTTGCGTTCTTTCTTGTCGAATGCAGCCATGCTGAGTCATAGATGGCATCAAAGAGGTGAGACCATTTGGTATCCGGGTTTGCTGGTTGTTGGTTGCGCAGCAAGTTTCTCCTGGAGGCTGTCAGCGAAGCTGTGAACCTTAACTTGGTCGGAAGTGCCACAGGTGTTGATGCGTGGGTGACCCTTGGTGTTGCCGTGATGGATCTTTCTAGGCTTCAGTCTGACCTTGCTCGCGACGAGCGAGTGGTCCGTGTCACAGTCAGTGCTGTGATAGCTTCTTGTGTGGAGGACACTGCTGAGGTCCGCTCTCCTAGTGATGATGAGGTCTAGCTTGTGCCAGTGGCGAGACCGAGGGTGTCTCCAAGACACTTTGTGCAGCTCCTTACACTTAAAGTAGCTGTTGGTGATGCAGAGGCCGTGGTGACAGCTGAGTTCGAGCAACCAGCGTGATATTACCAGAAAGATAAATCTGTAATTTAACTTGAAGTTGTTTGTTGTAAAAACACTTAATTATTAATGTTACTAAATTTGCACATTCAAACAAGGAAGCCCTATTAGGGGTTATCAGGATACTGGATTGTTTATTATTTGTATCTTTTAAAGAGCTAGACTTTATTTATTCAAATCCCACAGGTTTACATGCTTCCTTGTTTCGCTCATCCAAAAATTACAAGATCAACAACTTATCATCCTGTCGAAGTCCGACAGTTCCGTAATCCTGGTTTAGTTCCTTGCAAACTGTCTAAATCTGCCGTGGCCAAAATAAGCGACTTGTGGTCAGGAATATACGACCGAAAATTCTACTTTAAGCCTCAAAAATGCGAACTAGGCGAGGTACAGATCTTGTTAGCCTGCTTTATGCAAAAAAAAGTTTGACGCAAAAGTAAATAAATTTTGATATGTTATTTTTAAGAAGAGCAGAAGGGACTGTTTTAGGAAGTGTCGATCGAGAATGTAAAAACAATTTGCCATCAGCAACAAAATTTGCGAGATGAAAACATAAATTTTGTGCCTCGAATATAACAAGTTACCATTTAGGGAGATTTTTGTTGCGTTCAATTTTTCTATCGTACTTTTGGTTGTACAAGTAAAATCGCAAAATCATAGTGACATCGATTTTAGTGGCGGCCTGTGATCAAGTTACCTTATGTTTTTAATATTAACAACTCACGAAACAAAATGACGGCAAGACACCGGGTTTTTGTTAGCTTGCAAACTTAACACAAAGGTCACAATCGTTGATTCTAGTCCAAGTGTCAACTAAAGTTGAGCCTCTTCGAATGCGGCTAGTACCTGGATGAGGGGCGGCTGCGAAGTCCCTGTGACGGAGATAGCTAAAGTTTTAAAGAAAATTGATTTCCTTTTTTATTTTGTTTGGCCGTTGAAGGCTATTTTCTTATTTTCTATAAAATAAAAGATTAAAATAAGATTTTTCAACGATCTTTCAGTAGAATTTCTTTTGTAATTTTAATTACTTCTCTGTCAAAAATTTGCATAACCTCGACAGAGGAAACATCACGCACACAACAGATTTTAGCGCATTTTCTCTCGTTGAATTCCTATGCTGAACATGGGAATTTTTGGTTTTCGTAAAAAACCTTTCTCTATTCGTTAGCAATCACCCTTAAAAATTTCAGAGAAATCGACCGATGCGCGAATATTTTACGTATTTTTTCAATGGGATGTGAGGGTTCTTCGTACTTTCAAAAAGGAGAGTGAAGACAACAGATCTAGATACATGAAGGCTATTTTCTTATTTTCTTTAAAATAAAAGATTAAAATAAGATTTTTCAACGACCTTTCAGTAGAATTTCTTTTGTAATTTTAATTACTTCTCTGTCAAAAATTTGCATAACCTCAACAGAGGAAACATCACGCACACAACAGATTTTAGCGCATTTTCTCTCGTTGAATTCCTATGCTGAACACGGGAATTTTGGGTTTTCGTAAAAAGATCTTTCTCTATTCGTTAGCAATCACCCTTTAAAATTTCAGAGAAATCGACCGATGCGCGAATATTTTACGTATTTTTTCAATGGGATGTGAAGGTTCTTCGTGCTTTCAAAAAGGAGAGTAAAGACAACAGATACATGCAGGCATGCGAGCGAAAAGAACAATGATTGTGAAATATGCATGACGTAAGTGCACATAGTACTCTTCTATTGGTCGAAGTAAAAAACAGTGGCCAATAAAATATGTCGCTTTATTTTCAAGAAAGTTACACTTTCCAGACCTTACAAAAATTAGCTAATGATAACTAACGTTACAACTTGTGGATACGAGGAAAAACAATCGGCCCCCATTCTATAACGTGGGCTGCCCTAGAGGGCATCCCATGGCCACGTAAAAAGCACACTGCCTTTCTTCATCATGGTTATTGTAAAGGTGGGCTCCCACA
This sequence comes from Montipora capricornis, assembly GCF_036669925.1. Taxonomy (NCBI): domain Eukaryota; kingdom Metazoa; phylum Cnidaria; class Anthozoa; order Scleractinia; family Acroporidae; genus Montipora; species Montipora capricornis. The sequence continues at coordinate 34,807,021 of NC_090886.1, forward strand.
ATTGCACAACGAACAAGCATGAAACTTCTAAAACAAAATAAACTAATGATTTTATTTAAAGAGAGAAAAAAAAAAGTAAATCCTAATATTACGGGAAAATAGTAAATCCTAAAACATGTTTTAAAGGTTTAAAATGCTACGACATTTTTTCTGACTTACACGACAATCAAAAACGAGTTGTGGGCCTATCGTAAGCTTGCCGCATGCGACAATAATTGTACCGTGTAAATCGGCCTTAATTATTGTTTCCCTACGCAAATGACAAGCAGTACGTGCGATCAATAGACCTTTTCGGCTTGTACATTTTGTTTTATTCCCAATACAGATCATGTGATAATACTCAGGAGGCTTGGTCCTTTGTTTTGTTCATTAAAAAGAGTGCATGCAGGCATATTCATGCTTGCATGCCCTCATTTTAATGAACAAAACAAAAGACCAAACCTCCTGAGTATTATCACATGATCTGTATTGAGAAAACAAAATGTACAAGCCGAAAAGGTCTATTATGTTAGAAAAGCCACGGATAGCATGAAATCGGAATGAGCGCTGAATCACTAGTCGGACGACTGGGCGCCGCTCTTTTTACGGCGTATATCTGTCAAATGAGACGTATTACGATTGGTTCACGTCAAAGTGCAGCTGGCCGCTACGGGAGTGGAAATAATTCTATTTCTGAGTATTGGGAGGGCGATAAACTTGCTAAATCTAAAGCAAAACTTCTCTTGCTTGCGAGAAATATCAACATTGAAATTCGCTGCTATGGTAGGTGAGTTGTCCTTTTAAGCCAGTGATATAGTGCGTTTTTTGGTCGCTTAGAAAAGTCATTTGTTTTCGTAACAGAGGGTAGATGTGATGATATCGTCCATAAAACATAATGGTACAACACTTTGGACGCTAATAATTTAACTCGCGAAGAACAAAAGTCAAATGAATGACAGAACGGCAAAAGAGCGCATTCCTCGAGCGTTTAAGAAAATTAAAAGTCAATTATTGATCAAACTGAACGAAAATCATTTAAGTGAAAACCGCGGTGGCACCATAAAGATTAAAACGACTGAAGACTAGATGAGAGGGAGGGAGAAGGAAAGAATAAAAACAAACAACCAAAATCGATTTCGAGCTCCCCTTCGCAATGGACGCGCCGTAAAAAATTGTCAAATTGCTTTAATTTTTATACTTTTTTGACTTTTACTGGAAGGTTTATTTTTCATAAAATTTGAGAGAAAATTGAAGCAACTGGGAGCCGGAGATATTTGAATTAATCCGCAAATTGTATGTTTTAGTGGTCTGTGTGCATTAACGGGAATTCTTTTCCAAGGGAATAAAATAAAATTTAGCAACGATCCCGAGATACCTGCCTTCGCTTCAAAAGACCCACTTATGAACGCTTTCAACAGTAGCGCTTCCGTTATTTGAACAGAGTATACCGCACTACATCATACTGCTTTCTGACTTTATATCAACACACTTTTTTTCAACAAGGCACAGCGGGGTAGCCATGCATTCGTCCAGAAATTTATGTATGCTACTGTATTTATAATGTTTATGCAACACCCTTTTGTGTTCACAGCATATATCTCATTATCATTATTATTTATTCATTTTTCTGTTTTACAACTTAATCTTAGCCACCAGCTGGAAGGTCGGTGAACTACCTTAGCAAATGTCGAAATTCGAATCCTGGAACCTGTCATTGCCTGCCCTAAAATCAACGTACTTATAGAGACCACGGGATTGATAAAACTTGCCTACTACATACTTTATGGATTTTGGAGTCACTAGTTTATTAATGCCGTATCTAGCAGTGTCAAAAACCAATATTTGGCGATTACTCGAAAAATCAGTTTTAGAGCGACCGTGTTTATAGAAGGATATGACAGTTAAGACTTTTTTTCCATTTCATTCGAAAGGCTGTAAGTCAACAATAATGAAAAAAATGCCAGATGGTTCAATTAAAGAGTAAACTTGAAATCCTGAGAGCAGAGGGGATTCGTAGAAAAAAATAATTTCCTCTCTTCGATTGAAGGTCTCTTGAATTTAACTGTGTTTACCTATGGAACGAATCAAAAAGTGTCAAGAAATCGCCGTGAAACTGCAAGAGATCATTTCGACTAAACGACATGTACAGGAAATATGAAGTGACAGCACGGATGAGGTCGCTGAGGCGTATGGCCAGCATCGAAATGAAGATCTCGACTTGTTATCAAGGGAGTTTCATCTGGCCCGTTTTTTTCCAGTTAAAATTCTGGCAATGAAGGCAAGTCATTTGAAATAACCGAACATTTAGGTCTTTCTGAAAAAGTGCTCAGAAGGATGAAGATATCCGCAATATTAGCTGTTTCAATTATTCCACGGGAGACAACTGGAAAAAGAAAGGGAACATTTTTTTAGCATTACAAGTTGTATCATAACACTCTTTTCGGTTTTAGTTGTCACAAAAATTGCGGGTGATAGCAAATGCCGTTTCATCTAAATTGACCGCATTTCATTCTTTATCTAGCACAGCGTGCATCATCTATAGCTACCCATTTTCACTTCGGCTTTCAGAATGGCCTAACGCTTACTGCCAATGACAATCAACCAAGATCCATAGAGAATGCATTTGGTCCAATTTGCATGAATTTGGCTTTAATCTTATTCCGCATACAAGGAAACTAACCACGCAATGACATTCAAAAATTTAAAGACATCTTGAATATGCGAGGTGTCAATGTCCGAAACATTATGTGAGCGAAAAGAAACAATCCCAACAAGTCAACTACCAGTAAGTAAGACACGTTTTTTAATCAAAGACTGAAGAATTTAAATCATTTATTTTTCAACGAGAAAAGCTCTGAAAATGGAAAGGAAAAGCTCTCTTTGCATGGAACAGCTGGGAAAACATTATGCAAGAGAGCACAATATCCAGTACACTTTGTACAAGGTATTGATGATCTTTTCCAAATGAGACCCTAATGAACAGATTAAAAAATATATATCAGTTTGGAATCGAATATTAGCCACACAGGATCAAGGAGAAAACCAGATTTCAAGTTATTAGGCATCGGTGTCAGCAACTGAAGAGAAGTTCTTGGCGTCAGTGAATTGTTTATTTTCGGAGTATTTTACTAGACTTCCATGGTGTAACGTTAATAGAAACCTGGCGACAATTTTTTTTTTAATTCTCTGCTCTTTTCTGGATGGTCTTCTATCATCTGTATGGTGCTCGATCACCGACACAGACCTTGAAAAAGTCGCATATATGGGTATTATTAGTGCAATGCAGGAACAAGTTTCGAACCTCAACGCCAGTGACACACATACACGTCAATCATGTTACTACTTTTACTGAGTCACTGAGTTGACGATCTGCAACGAACGTAAACATAAATCCATGAAGAAGACTGTCACAGTAAATTTTATGCCCAAAATAATAATTTTTCCTTATGGTTTATCGAGACACTTACAGGCACTATCGTTAAATTTAAACGTCCCCAACCCAAAAGCTTATCTAGTTTCTAACTTTAACGACCTAAACTATGGAGCGTTCGATAAGTCAAGTTGTCATGCTCAATGTAGTGTACTGGAAACGGAAGTCGTCAACATCACAGGTGCTCTTTATTATTGGATAGGCAAATAGGAGAGAACGCGTTCAAACGAGGAGCTTGAATTTAGCGACGTAACTGAAATAAAGTATTTATGTTGATGTTGTTAAACGTATTCCCGTTTTTGAGATGATGATGCAATAGCTTAACACAACTTCCGCTTACCTTGATATACCCAAAATTTCAAAAATAAGCCCCGGGGCTTATATATTTCAAAGGCCCTGTTCGAGGAGCTTATTTTTGGAGTGGCGTATCCCAAACTGCATTTCCAAATCGATTGGGCAAGCCTTATTGTCGGAAGTGAATTTACGGTTTTTGCTTTGTTTTAGTTTGTATTTGATGGCAAATTTCCAAGTACAAGCTCCCGGGGGCTTATATTTGGAGGGGCCATTTAAATTAATGGAGAGTTTTTTGTGTTACCGCTTTGGGGGCTTATAGTTGGAGGGGCTTATACATAGAAGGGGAGGGGGGGGGTGCTTATTTTCGGAATTTTACGGCATCGCAGATGGGATTGGAAACTCAGTGGTACTGGGATGAATGTGTAAATAGGTAAACTAAAATTAATAACGTTAGTCCATTTTGCATAGAATGTAGAAAAGGATGGCAAATGCTAGTGTCGTCTGTTCCAAAATCTGCAAAATTATAGGGTACTTACCATAAGTTTGTCCTCTTTAGGAACGACTACCTCGTTCAATTCTCTAATCACGGATGAAAAGATGTTTCATTGATTTGTCCTTTTGACTGGCAAGTCTTATTTTGCGGAACAGTTTCAGTTGCAGGATTGATATTCGAACTCAATGACTAACCTTCTGTTTTGCTTGTCAGACATGATTTCAGTAAATGATGAATACAAGCAAAGATGACGTTTTTACGGCAGAAAAAACTTGTACTTCTATTGTGTCTTCTTACCGGATTGAAATTATCCAAAGGTAAGGTACACATGGGTAGTTCATGACAATAAATTAAACCTGTGAGCCGGAACCGCTTATCAAAAGTATGACTCCCTGCGACCAACAACAATAAGTTATCAGTTCTACTTGTGAAAGCAAGACAGAGTTAATAGTTATCTTTCTACAACTTCAAGGTTAAATTGAAAGCATCTAGCGAAGTGTATTAACTCACTACTCTAAGAGAACTAGACCCCCCGTGAGGGTACACTGGGTTGTTCGTACGATGTAACAGATCTGTCCTTGCGTAATATGTAGCTCTAACAGTGCACGATATTGTTTTGGTATTGTCTATCATTGTAGTGCCATGGTAGAAGTCTTGGGTAAATAGTCTGAGAAGACATGTGGTTACTAGCAAAGTACTGAACCCAGAAAGATTGATGAAAATAAATGTGAAGTGAGAAACATTGGCTTCTGGGCTGACATGTTGACAAACTTCTTTTCACCACAAGTTTAAGCGTGCCCGCTGAGCATCTGACAGCTATGTAATACCGAAGTTCACTGAACTTTATCCCTCTTCGGAGGGGTTAGTGTTTGGATGGGACACCAAAACAATATACCCCTCATAAAAAAGAAGCATCGGACCGAAAATACTATTAACGCTAACAAATGCGAACTCAGCAAAGTACAGATCTTGTTAGCTTGCTTTATGCAAAAACAAATATTGATGCAAAAGTAAATAACTATTGATACACAGTTTTTAGAGAGAGCAGAAGGAAGTCTCCAGGACGGTCGATCGAGAATAACATATTTACGACATGAAAACAACATTAATTTTGAACCGTGAAGATAGAATATAAAAAGTTACGATCAGCGACAAACATTTTGGGAGATTTTTGCTACGTTCAAATAAATCGCCAAATCGAAAGTGACATGGCCGGAATTCAGCGGGCGCCGTGATTAAGTTACCGCGGCATGTTTACTCGCCAAACAGTGAAGCATCTGTGTCAAATGATGGCAAGATACCGGGTTTTTGTAAGTTTCCTTTTCTGTCAAGTGTTATAAAGTTTGACAATGAAATGAGCGAAGTCAAAACAAAGATCACAATCGCACAACTCTTGTTTATGCAAAGTCAAAATTTACTCTCCAAGACGCGTTCGACGTTATTTATCACCAGGTAATTTCATCATTTTGGAAATGGCAGCTACTTTATTATTCATCTGCGTCACAATTTTTCACTGATTTTGGGGCTCATTTTGTTGAAAGTCAAGCACGCTTCCAACAGGCCTGTGAACCCTTCCTGCTTACAGAGCAATACTAAAAAACTTCTCCCATATCATATTTCAACCTTAAGCTCGGAAATTCAATACACAACTTGATATTATAATTCACAAAGGCAGAAAATACCACAGAATTCTTTTCCAGCGAAAAATCTATTGAAACAAACAACATATTTGCTCTTAGAGGCGAGAACCTCTTCCTATTTCATTGCGTGCGTGAAGGCAAGAAACTCAATCGTGTCAAATTACCATATACTTCAGGTAAATACAGCTCACTTTGATTTCGGCTCGACGGGCGATAGATTGTTGTCGAAGTCCATTACTCGTCACTTTTAAGATTCCACCGCCTGTATATCCAATTGCCCTGCCATTCATGAGCTTCATAAGGGTATATTTTGTTCAAAGATCCACTAAAACGCCATTCGCGTTACATGACTTTCGACGCCATTGCCGGTTAAGTTAATCGTTCTACTGTGTCCATCAGAGAAATCTACGCATTTCCCACTACCCTCTCGATCCTAAGCAAATACGCGGAGAAGGCTCTACGCACAAAGCCACCACTTAGCAGGGGAGTGACAGTCAAGACTTTTACCGACACGGAAAAAAATAACAAAAAAACCCACGAAATTAAACACAGATTCAGACTGGGTTTGCCATAGGCAACCCAGTAAACAGTACTACACTCAATTGTCAAAAGAAACGATTGGTAGTTTTGTCTTACTAATGTCAGCAAAGCATCAACCAAAGGCATACAGAAACTTAAATCATGTATAATGGCTCTGCCATTTACAGTACCACTATAACTTGAACTGTACTGAAGCTGATAATCTGTATTAAACACATTCAGCACTTCCGGCAACTCAGTCAATAACAGGAAAGTTTGTCTGGACAGTCTAGATAATCCAGAATACAATTCATTACCAACGTTCATGATGTTAACCAAATCCATTGATGAGCTAATACTTCTCCTGTAATTATAAATCAGTGAAGTAAGAGACATTGCTACACACTGAGTATCTGCATTTTCGCCAAACACTTCCACATTGCCTTGACTATAAGGCGCTTGAATAGTTCTGGTATGATCAATGGGCCCAGGATTATTCTCTATATCATTACACAGATTGAACTCTGTATGATTCATTCTATGGTCAACGTCCTTATAAACAGATCTTACTGAAGTGTAGTTACACTTAACTTTCCGCACTCTTCGACCACAACTTTTAGGTTTTTTCCCTTGATGTGCTGTACACCATTTCCTTTTCATACTCCTCTTCTTGACAGTAGACCTTGGTCTTACAAACATATAGTCTAACTCACGATAAAGTACACTCAACTTGGTAAATAAATGCATGGCAGAAGATTTCGGTACGTTCTTTTTAATATATTTTCGAACAAATTTCCTGAAATTTCTGCTCTTATGCAAGGCTCGTGATAACTGCTTCACTGGAATTCTGCTTGGTTCTTGATCCCTTTGGTGAAGCCTTCTTACAGATTTACAATAAACAAACTTAGCATAGCGAGATCGAAATTGCAAGTCATCTACTGATTCTTTATTATCAATATCCACAATAACACATGGCTGAGCCTCATTCTCAAATATGTTCTCCTGCAAGGCTCCTTTTAGCTGTTTCGCTGAAGCACTGCTTACTTCTCCATCCCTGAGAACAACATGGCGACACCCTTTTAAACATTCACAATAAACCAACTTAGCACAACAAGATTGAAGTTGCCAGTCTTTTATTGATTCTTTATTCTCGACATTCACAACAACAGATACCGATGAGTCTTTCTCAAATTGGCCACAGTCATTGTAAGCATTCAGAATAGCTTCATTCAAGCACAAAACGCTACACCAAGTATGGTAAAAAATGCTAACAACAGCACTAGTGAGGATCATTGCAAACGATACAAGTAATTAATTGCACATGAAATAGCGTTACAGCTCCAAATACAAAGGGATTCAGTAACAGCAGAAAACAAAAAGCCATGATAATACAAATAGACAGAAAATTCACCTTTTTCAGAAATTTAACTAAATGCATCCGGCTAGGCGTACATCTCTGCGACTCGATACCGCTAGCACTAACTTTGAGATCAGGACTTTCTTCTTCAGGAAACTTTCACAGTTCTGTGCTTCTCTCCTTTGGCATTTGGTTTCAGTGCAGTTCACATCAGTGCAGTTCATATCATCATTTTCACATATTTGCTTATTTAGTACACATTTGTTCTCAACATATAAACTTTCTTTCAGTTTGCGGACCAACCCCGGTCAAAACAATCGCTCAACAGCATCTTTTAGTGTGGGTCTAGCGCAAACGGCGTGTGCATAAGTCAGTTGTTTGAGCGTTCCGAGGAAGAAGCTTAATACAACAAAAAGCAATATGCTCACAAACGACATACTGTCATGGGCTACACACTTCACCACAACTTGATCGCGCAAAAAAATGATATTTGGTATGATCACGCTCAATCATATGGTTTTGCCTGTCAATAGATCGTTTTCACTGTCACGCAATAAAAAAATAAATCGAAAACCATCCAGTGGAAAAAGTCAAGAATTCGTGATGTTGTAGAAGATAAATGAAGAAGACACTTCTCCAAGTTTTAGGCCCGTGCGTTTCCCCAAACTTCAGATATTCGTCGAAATGTTTCGCAGAAATTTACAGAGCCCAGTATGAAAACGCCATGTTGGTGCACATCTGTGGTGCACCAATATGGCGGCCGGAAAATAGTGTCAACATCTGTTACTTACTTTGGCTATCTAGGCGATTGACCATCTGTACTGAACAGACAGCTATTTACGTAAGCACTTTTCCTAATGCTTTAAATTCTAAAAAGGCTCAAAACCATGAGATAAATATATATTTCTCAATAAACTTGATCGTCGCCTCGAGTCACGCACCGCTATAACTCAGAAATTCAAAATGCTCTGGTTTCCAAACGAAGCACGCTATTGAGCTTTAAAATTGCAAATGGATACAAATTTCCCGCCTCTTATGCCTGATGAGGATTTAAACTTTCGTGGCTCTTTAGTTTTGGATTTTAGAAAATGATGACGTCACGTGAAAACGATCTATAAGGCGGTATTATACTTATTATACGTAGGATCGAAATTCTCCAATCACAATTAGCTATTTTAACAACTTGTTTCCTCAGAAGGACGTCTCTGAAGATGCCCAATCAAAACATGACAACTTCTATCCTCTTAGTGGTATAAATTGACACAAACAAGCGGTGGCTACTTTCCTTCGTTTATTTCAGGAGGGGATAGTTGATATGTGTCTATCGTTAGAATCTCTCGACTCCTGTCTCGTGTTGCTATTGCACACCCACTAAAATTCGCACATTCTTGGTCGTTTTATTCCTACTCGTTTAGAACCAAACAACTACCTCCTAAATGTCAAGACCAGTAAATGATCACGCAAGCGAAGCCAATGGCGAGAAATAATATTTCAACTGAATAGCTTGAAATAAAATTTGCGTGAAATCTCTCTCTTTAAGAAAGTTAAAGAAATATAAGGGCCGTGTATACCAGGCCTGGGAGTTTATACTCGTATAAATAGTTCCTTTCGCGTATTATGTACGCCGCGTCCAGAGTAAGCCGCGGCTTATTTTCTTATAATCGACCCTATTGTTGCTTTCTCAACTTAACAATAACTTCATTTTACGCAAGAGTGACTATACTGAAATCTTCTTCTGACCTTAATTAATTAAAAACAATCGCCAGCTGTAATCATTTGCCAGAACGATCATACGGTGGTTTGTAAGGGCCATCAATAGTTCAGAAAAAAAAATTCATAATGACACTTAGTAACTGTCAATTGACACTTATTACTGGCATTTACTCTTCCAACTGGCAACGATAGTAACTGGCAATTCACACTTATAAATGGCATTTGAAAACTTATAAGTAGCAATTGACACTTATAACTGGCAATTGACACTTATAACTGGCAATTGTCACTTATAACCGGCAATTCACACTTATAAGTAGCAATTGACACTTATAACCGGCAATTGACACTTATAAGTAGCAATTAACACTTATAACTGGCAATTGACACTTGTCAATTGGTACTTAAAGTGTCAATTGTCAGTTATATGTGTCAATTGACAGTTACTAAGTGTCATTATAGAATTTTTTTTTCTGAACTATTGATGGCCCTTACAAGCCACCGTACGATCACGCCTACAAATTCCTGTCATCTTAATTTAATGCGTATTAAATTTCAACTCACTTATGCAAATTAGTTAAGCTCGAACATTACACAACACAATGAATCACAACGGTTGAAACATCTCACAAAAACCTTTCCAGCGTGAAATTTATTGAAACTAACAACATATTTGCTATTGGAGACAAACAAAACCCTTTCTATTCCAATTGCGTGCGTGCAAACAAGAAACAATCCGTCTCACAAACCATACGATATCCAAATGATAAATTTCTCAGTTCAAGATTAAACTCTTTCCTAAAGAACCTTTTCCGAAGCACAAAATAGACAACAAGCTTTCTTTCCAATAATTCTTCACTGTCACATTTTCAATCATTTTTTAACCTGAAAACTATACAGCTTGACTACAAATTAAATGCAAATTGCCAGACAAATAAGATGCCACTTCGCTAAACACTGTGATACATTCAAGACGTTCGATTCCTTTTACACCCATACTGAATTTCCCACTTACTGTCAGTGTTCTACATACCAGCACAGTTTATAAAATAAGATTAGAAACAACGCACACTTTCTCATACCCGACAGCAACTGTTGTCGAAGACCATTCCTCGTCGCTTTTAAGATTCCAGATATTTATTTTCCTCTCCTGTTTCATTACTCCAATTGACGTTCCATTCTTCATCTCATAAAGGTATATTTTTTCCACTAAAACGTCATTCGCGTTACAATCACTTTCAACGCCATTGCAAGTTTAATAATTAAATGTTCTCCTGTGTTCACCAGGGAAATCTACACATTACCCCAGTCCCCTCAAAGCTAACAAAATACGCACAAAAGACTCTATACACAAAGACACCACTTAGCAGGGGACCGATAGGCAAGACTTTTCCCTACACGGAAAAAAAAAACCGAAAAAACCACGAAATCAAACACAGATCTTGACTGGGTTTGCCTACTGGCAACCCAGTAAAAAGCTTTAAATCACGGTGCAGCGGTGGTTCAGTTGGTTGAGCATCGAGCTGTACACGCGGGCGGTCGCGGGTTCGAACCCGGCCGGATCAGCACTCAGATCACACACTATTCGAGAGAAGTAGGGAATGGAGTCCCCTGTGCTGTGGCTGTGCTGTTCTCTTCAGCAGAAGTGTGCGGCTTAACAGAGAGAGCCACAAGTCAAAAGGACTTCGCCGAGTTCTGGAACATATAGCTGGCGATTTAATTTACTACTCTAGGAGAAAAAGCTTGAAACTTGATTATTCAAATATATACAGCAGAAGTATGTAAAACCATTTCCTCGGTGTGTTATTCATCGTGGGATAAAAAATATATATCAGTTCAGTTTCTGCTGCAGAGAGACCACGCCATACCAACCCGTCAGTTTTTCTCGATACAGTCAAGAGAAAATGAGGGGACAGAGAGGGAGGCTCAAGGCGTTGGCCGGGATATGTTATGTCCACGAAAGTTATTTTTAGATGAGCGGTAGTCTTTGTTCTAGCGGAAGTCTGTCTTCTGAGACGTCCGCATGCAGTCTTGCTTCGCTCTCAGGTTATTAGTGAAAAGAGAAAATGATGGCGCACGTGAAAGGCTGATGAATATATATTTTCTTTCAAACATCGGACCGAGGTTGGCCTGCATGCGGACGTCTCGGAAGACTTCCGCTAGTCTAAAAATAACTTTCGTGGACATGACATATCCCAAGGGCTGGAGCGGGAGCCTCCTTCTCTGTCCCCTCATTTTCTCTTGATACAGTAGAAATTGAAAACCGTGAAAACGTCCGGGCTTTAATTGTGTTTACAATTTACACCTTTTTGAGTCGATGGCCAAAAATGGTTACCTCTTGTAGCCTTTCCTTCCTCTTTGAAGTTGTTATAGGCAAATGGAAGCTGACAATGCACCCCTCTCGGTGTTTTTATCTTTTCTTCCCAAGGACTCAGGAGCCAACAAGCAAAGGCAGCAATTATTTTGAATAGTGTTACAGCTCTCGTAAGCTGGATATTATTCTATTGTTTTAATCTAAGTTATTGTTTCGGTTTATTCTATTTTTTTTTTTCTGTTTGGGTGGCAACCCCACAACGTTCCCCCTTACGAAATCTGCTACATGATCCGATATAATTGTCACTTATGTTCAGAAATGCTGGTGAGCAGATGCAAGCCCCTTTTTTATATCCAACATGAAAATTCCCTTAAGTCTGATCATTTGCTGCCACTTTCCAACAATTCTTTGCTCGCATCTGACGTCACGGCGGCCATGTTGTTGGAAAGGACAATAGCGAAAACTTCTTTTGGGAATTTGAGTGAAAAGATGGTTGTCAATCACGTGATAAGACGGCCACGGTTGGTGTACTAAACAATGGCATCCCAAAAGAATTTTTCCCTATTGTGCTACTGTGCACTAACATGGCCGCTGTGACGTCAAGTAATGTTGAAATCGTCTCACTTCCATGCGAGCACGTGATATGAAAAACGTTAGTTTATTTTGACACGAGGTCGAGTTGTTGTTGTTGTTAAGTCGAAACCGAGTCATAACCGATTTGAGTCAATAGTCGAGAGAAGTCGAGTCGAAAAGTCAAGAAAACGTGTACGGTTGAATATTCTATATTAAAGTTTATTTTTAAAGGAAATTGCGAGTCGAACATTCATTACAAGTAAAAACCAGCTATTATAATGTAAAACTCGTGCTACATTTTTCTATTGTTTTGGCATCAACATGGCCGTCTTATCGCGCGAGTGCAATCAAAGGATATGGTAAGAGTACGGGAGAATTGGCCCTATTTTCTGGCGAGGGTAAATGAAACTGTTTATACTTGAGTATAGGAGTTTAGGGAACACTGTTATGATGACCCAGTGATGTTGAAGTTGCAGAGAAGAACAAGGGGGCAAATTTCTTGACGCTTATCATTCAAAATCGTCGTGCGTCTAATTATGTGCCTTTCTGGACATATCACCTTAAGTTTTTCTATAACTGATAATCTCTGCAATTCAGTTCTATTGATCATGTGGTGGTTCAAATGACTGTTGCTTCAGCAAACTGTCAAGGTACTTCAAAATTCAAATTTCGAGGAGAATTCAGCATGATGAGTATGCCGCAGGTAAATATCTCGCCTTAGAAGGGTACAAAACAGTAACAATTTTAACATTTTTCCCACTCTGATTTTTATGTTTTGTAGGGTATCTGGATGGTGAGAATCTAACCTTTGACCAAAAGCTCCATAAACGACTGTTCAACAGCACGTATTATAGCGAGGATCTTTTACCTCGAACTAATCATTCAGTAGCAATTGATGTCTTATTTGGATTTGAACTTATCAAAATCGTAGATGTGGTAAGCAATTGTCTTTTTGCTCTGGCATGCAATAACTCCAAAGACAACTTCCATTTCCGACGAGTCGACTCCCAGTTCCGAAGACTTATCGATTTTTTCCAAGGATGAAGAAGGGACTGATTGCTACTAAAATACTCCTCTGAGATTTAGCAGAATCTTACAGCAAAGAAACAAACATTTCTGATGCAAATTGGCTGAGATATCCTTTTTCATCATATTTGATCAAAATGTGGTTGAGTGTATGACGTCATCACTTGGCTAATTTGCATATTTTAAAAACTTGAAAATCTCTGGAACAAAAAGAGATATTTGAAAATAATAAAGAGCATTTTTCTTCTCATGCAGGCTACTTATTTATGTCTTAAAATGGCTTCGATAGAAAAGATGAGATTTTCGTCATAGCGGCACTTTAAAGAAGTCATTAAGTTGCTTTGCTAGGGTCGTTTTCAAATTGTATAAGGGAAAACGATGAATCCATTTTAACTCAACAAGGCTACCCGACTAAATTTGCGACATCTGTGGCAGAGATATTTGAACTATCTTTGGACAGATGTTGCAAACTGTGATTGGCTTCAAGCAAACAGAAAAAAACAACAACAACAACACAAGACAATATTTTAGCCAAGTTGTAGAAAAACCACTTTGTGGAAGAGGATTAAGTAAGTGATGTTCCTGCTTTCACTTCTTGTTTTGGCACACTGCCAACGTATTAGAATGGCAGTCATAACCAAGAGGTACAAAATTAATTAGCTTGGGAGTGTCCTTCCCCCCTCCGCCGACCATAGAATGTGAAGCGGGAAAAATAGAGATACAAAATACCAATATCTCATTTTCTCAACAGAACGCGAAAGAACAGTCCATCACGGTACATGGATGGGTGCATCAGGTATGTGAAATGGTAAAAGTCCCTAGAGGATGTAGAGTACAAAGTGGGGAATTCAACCTTCAGCGGCATGCAAGGTCTCTGTAAAGAGCGCTGTCATAAGACACAGGTCCAACATAGAGTTTGCATCGATTCCGGCCGGTCTCCAGCAGGCACTTTCATTCCGCTGTAGATGTTGGCCTCTTGAGATTTCCCGGCATGGAACTTTACTGAGGCCCTCCCAGGGGTCTTGGGGAAGAAGGGAACATTGTTAATTTGAAATGGGGAACAGGGAGACAAAGACAAAATATCTTAGGGAACAAGAGGACATAAACTATTTTAGGGATCAAAAAGCAAGTAATTTCGGGAACAAGGGAAAAAGGAACCCCCCCCCCCCGCGCTTTTTTCTCCTAAATTGTTCCTTTAGGGATCTGCACTAAGCACCCCTCCTTGGCTCTCAGAATATGTTCCATTCATTCATTCTGCCTTCTTTTTTTAATAGACTTTGTGCAAGTGTTTCACTTTTCTTGCCCTCTTTTTATCACTGCTTTATTCGATACTTAATCCATTCAGAAGATTCGCTCCATCTTTCTCCAAAGTCACATTTTAAACGCCCCAGGGGATCTTTGATCCTTTTTTCAGTTGGTGTTCGACTAAAGGCCAACAAATTGAGAGGCAGTGACATTTGACAATGATCAAATGTCTGAGCGAAGAGGAACCACGACTAGAATGCACTGCACTAATTCTTTATTATCACTAGTCATACATGTTTATTCAGTGACCACTTTCATTTTGGGCGTGCAGAGGGTGAATTGATTCTTTGCGGAAGAATACACTTGAGTTCCATCACTTACAGTGCAGATGCAGCTCTTAAAAACATTGATTCGAAGCGAAATTTCTTAAATTTACGATTTCGTTTCTCTTTTGTTACCAGCGATGGCACAACGCCATGATGACTTGGAACAAGTCTGAGTTTGGGGACATAGATCTAATTTATGTAGAACCGAAGAAAGTCTGGGTTCCAGACATTGTGCTTTATAACAAGTAAGTGAATGGAAGAAATGTACATACTTTTTTCATTGAGTTCTTTCACGGAAACACATCAGTGCGTCCAACAAATTCAGTGACCTGCTCCCAACTATGTGGGCTCATAGCAAGGATTACGTTTTTGCAAACGTTGGCCATGTAGCACTTATGTTTGAACTGACTTATCTGATTTAACTGGTCAGAGTTTTTCTCTGTCCTTGTGTGGGCCCATTTCCATCAGTAGGGCTAACGCTCACATGGTTCATATGGGGGAGAAACTTAGCACTTCACATTAAACTCTAATCAGTTAAGTCTGTTCAAACATAAGTGCTACAAGGTCAACGTTTATTTTGCATAAACGTAATCCTTCCTTGTACTTGTACATGTTCATTGCCGTGACTTTAACATCGTCATTCCCCACGGCCTGCTCCCGTCTGACCTTGTAGCTCAGTCGGTAGAGCAGCGGTGATCTAACCCGAAGGTCGTGGGTTCATTTCCCACCCTGGTCAGAGCTTTTCTCTGTCCTCGTGTGGGCCCATTTCCATCAGTAGGGCTAACGCTCACATGGTTCATATGGGGTAGAAACTTAGCACTTCACATTACACTCTAATCAGTTAAGTATGTGGGTTCATAACTCATCTGGCAGAACATTGCATCGGCATTGCAGAGGTCATGGGTTCGAGTCGTGTTGGAGCCAGCCGCTGAATTTTTCATGTCTACGAATGCGAGCAATGAGATGCCCGCCGAATTTGATGAGCATCACATAGTGTCCATGAAATAAACGTCACAAAGTGTCCCCTTACCTTTGTCCTAAACTTTGACATCCCTTCAATCTAGAAATGCAGGGTCCTGACGCCACAAAAGGTTACCTCTAACACTACTCCTCAACAAACTTGAACAGATTTGAAAACCTCAACTTAATTACAACACGAAAGCTAACATTAACCCTGTTGTTGAAGTATGAAATCGACGCTTAAACTTAACGGGGAACTTCGTGTCGGTTACAAAAACACCAGCTTGCAATCCTGGACATGGGTGCTCTCAACAACCAGGCAAGGACACAATGCGAGCCCACATATATATTATGAAATGATCACAATGGACGAATTTCTTTGGTTTAATTCGATTAGTGCCACAGATGGCTTATTTCCAGACTTGTTTTATAAATAACTGCTTCAACTCGAGATAGCTCTTTGCCTTTCATTTCAACACGATGTACGAATGGAGTGGCAAAACCTGTCATAATTCAGTGTATATGTCACTGTGCTACAAAGAAATAAACAACACCAATCGTATCTCCTAGCCATAATCACTCTACAAAAATGTTGTTTCAGGTCTACAGGAAACCTTTGGCTTAGTTGTGCATCAGTGGTACAGACTTGTAGTCTTGACCTGTGTTTTAGACCCGCCTAACAGAACCTGGTTGATCAACAAAGTCACCCTTATTATTATTATTATTATTATTATTATTATTATTATTATTATTATTATTATTTTATTATTATGATTGTTGTCATCATCATCATCATCATCATCATTATATTATTATTACTATTTAATTTTTTTTCATTAATCCTGAATGTCTTTATAATAAATGCGTATTTCGCATCTGACTGGTAATATGAGTAGCAAGCATATCAAATCCCTTAATATAAGGAGAAATCATGAGTGATAAGCACCGTGACAGACCTGGAGGCCGACGACACTTGGTATGTCCAATAAAAAAAAATCATCTCACATCCCATTTGTGGTCATTCCAGGAATAAATATATACCCGCTGTTTCCTGGCTAAAATTTCAAACACATTTCATCTGGGTTTCATCAGGCGTTGGGATGGGATGGTCCACGGGTTGGGATGAAACCAAACGACAAATGAAGACGATCGGTTCTACCTGGACATGAGGAATAGAGTTGCCCAAAGAAAACTTTCACAGGTTATAGGATTGGTCTGGTGACCTATTCGTATGCTTAAGTACTGGCTCGATATACTTCTCTTGTAGTTTTAGATCTAAATCAAAATATGACTCTTTTACAGCAATGACGAACAAGATAGATTTGCTGGTGGTAGGAGCAGCTTTCGCAGCGGAGTTGCTTTGCAATCCAACGGCACGTCAACCTGGAACAATCCCGCAACGTTCAAGAGTTTGTGTCGAATCAATGTGACGGACTTCCCCTTTGACATCCAGACCTGCGAGCTCAAGCTGGGTTCATGGATGTACGATGAAAAGACGCTAAACATCACTCCCATGAAAAATTACAAATTTCCATCTGAGCATTTCCTAAGAAATGGCGAATGGAATATCTATAGCGTCAAAATGAAGAGGCATAATCGGAAATACCAATGTTGCGTCGATCGGTATGTCGACGTCACTATTACAATAGAGATGGGACGAGAAAGCATGGATTACGTAATAAACTTAATTCTTCCCTGCTGTCTGATATCGTCCATGATCTTTCTTGGATTCGTCCTTCCTCCGGAATCGGGCGAGAGAATCGGATTGAGCATCACCGTACTATTAGCCATGACAGTTTTCCAACAACTGACATCCGAAATTATGCCATCGTACGACTTTCCAATATTGGGGCAATATTATTTTGCCATAATTCTGGAGATTGGAGCATCCGTGGTGGTGACGACGACGATTTTAAATTTTTACCATCGCACGAATCGGAGGATGCCTGTTTGGATGAAGAAGCTAGTGATGGAATGGCTGGCTGCCCTGGTGATGCTCACTGATACTCCAGAGAAACGAAAAATTATGCACCGGAAATCCACTAGGAAAAGCCGACGGAAAAGCAAGAGAATCATCTGTAACGATAATGGAGTAACAGCGTTAGGCGATGAATGTAAGGAGGCGCACAATCCCGGGTTCGCAGTCGCGTTCGGTGATGCTGTGTATTCGTGTGGGCAAAGTTCTGAAAGCAATGGTATGGAAATGGAAAATCTTGGTTGTCCAAAAAATTACAGAATGAGCAACTTCCAATTTAACTCCCACGAGGGGCTTGGCGATCAGACAAAGGAAGAAGCTCGTCCTTACAAGGATGATGAGGGCAGTTTGAGCCAGGACGAACTGGCAATCAGGCACTGGGAATGGACTCTAGTCGCCAGAATTTTGGATCGTTTCTTCTTAATTGTGGCAATTGTTTGCGGCATAGTGACGGTTGCGGCGATATTCCTGCCTGCCCCGAAATTATGGCGAGAATCACCCCTCTTAACAACGGACAATGCTAGATCAATGGTTGACTAGGAGACACCGTAAAAGACAATACATTCACCACAATGAACTCCATTTGACAAAATGCGCCCAAGATTTTGAAGTGCTGCTTCCCAATGAATAAACAAATATAGTAAATAAATAAACAGTAAAATAAAACCAACAATGGTCATAATAATAATAATAATAATAATAATAATAATAATAATAATAATAATAATAATAACAAAGATGAACTTAGAACTTGCAGTACGATCCAGGATTTCCAGGATGATGTTGGAGACATGAGAAACAATATATCATTTTTCGTCTATTGGCTGTGGACAGCTGGCATTTCATTTATCCATACTGTAAAGGAATCCTTGCTGACACCATCGTTTACATTTTGTTTCATTTTCATAGGAGCTTTCTCACAGAAAGCACTTTCAAAAAGTAAAAGAACTTGTTAAACCTCCAATTTTGAACCTTTTAGCTTTCATAACGAGCCAGTTATTAGCTAAACTGATACATTCTCTGAGGATTATCCGGTATACCGCAGGCGCACCCAACGAGAATATAGTTCAAAACCACTTAAACATAACATTGTTAAACGTATTTTAGTATTTAAACGGTAGATACAGACATACTTTTATCCACTAAAAATTTTTCATCTGTTCGGATAACCTAGCTGAAAGTCTAGTGATCCGAAGATTATTGAGATCAAAACTTACCTTTTCGAAAATTTCAGCCAGAAAAAAGGGGTAAAAACCCGTTGAAAATGGGCGATTATACTATGTTTTAGATGTTCGAAAATCCTACGACAGACAGGCAAGCAAGGAAATTTACAACAAATATCACGAAAATTCTAGATCTCAAATCATCTTCTGCACAGATATTTTCCGAAAATTGACGTTGGGTGCCTGCCTCTGATACCGGGTTTAAATTTTCAGCGATTGTGCAATGTACCGTCAATAGTCAGTACTTTATTCTCGGCTGACTGATTACAAAACGTTAGCCTTATGCTAATGAGGCAGAAAATGTAAACAAAGATTCCCCTATACAATAATTAAATATGAAGAAAAAAAACTGACTTCCACTGACTTTCAGGATTCCTTCTTACTCGGGAAAGATTTCTAAGATGGCAATGTTACTCGCACTTAACAAATGAAACATTATACTAGGTCAGTATTTCCAACAAACAAATTACCATGGCAATAGAAAAGTCCATTGAAATACATTTCAATGTCTTAACAACCGAGAAAAAAAACATCCGGATTGGGTGATACAGGTTTTAATAATCGAGGAATCTGCTACATGCATTGGACCCATTCAGTAAACATTTCGCGATGCGACATTCGACATTCGAATTCACAATGCTACGTTCGAGTTTCATAATTCTACATTCGAGTTCACAATTCTTCATTCGAGTTTCGCTTTGCGATATTACTCTCGAAAGCGCTACTGCTTATTCATCATGATCATTCAACATGCTTGCAAGATTTAGTCTTACCATTTTAAGGTGGGCAGACGCGAGGAGTCATGTTGCAGCGACAAAAAGGTGTGTACTACACACTGAGGCGACATGCTTTAGGGCCGTGTAGCGGGGACATGTATTAGTTTTTGGATGTCCTGGAAAATCGCACTTTTTTGTGGAGAAAGTGTTAGATCAAACGCGGTTAGGAAAAAACAAATAATGGAAGATTTCTGCGGCCGTTACAGCGATCATTGGCAAATACAATCAACTCTCCGCTAAGGGACACTCTCGTATGATCAAACAGTATAGCGCTTTCGAGAGTAATGTCGCAAAGCGAAACTCGAATGTAGAAGTAAAACTCGAATGTAAAATTGTGAGCTCGAATGTAGAATTTATGCCGGAAACTCGAATGTAGAATTGTGAATTCGAATGTCGAAACGTGAAACTCGAATGCCGAATCGCTAAGACCAACGATGAAATGTGGAACAAACATAACATGCGAAAGTTGAGTTTTGGCGGGAATATAACGCCATAGGAGATACGTCACCTTTTTAAGAATATTGGACCAATACCCTTCCCCCCTTACTCTTTCCATCTAACCCCTCCCCCCTTACAGTGTTTTTTTAATGGCCAAGACGTACTTTTTCCGTCACCAACTTTGAATGGGGGAGGGGAGGGGAAGTGCAAGTGGAAAAAGTGTAACGTAAAGATGAATTTTTCTCAACCACTGATGTCGCTCATTGAAGCCCTGCAACAACAAAGGTACACTAGTAAAATCAGAGGGTTTAACCCTTTCACTGCCATAAATGCCATTGACACTTTTATAGATTTTACTCTAACGCCACACGAGTTTACTCGTAAATGGGGAAAGCCCTTGGCGGTAAAAGGGTTGAATTAAAGAAGTTTAGACCATGGCCACAGTCTGGGAGCATCTGTAATCCCGTGGGAATTTCGTGAGGAAAGCAAGCCGCCTATTTAGGTGTGTTAAGGAAGCCCTAGGGAACATGCTAAATGTTGTCGGCAATTTTCTCACCACGGAAATGAGGCTTGGCAACCTCGTCCCAGGGTACTTTTTCCTGGCTTTGGGTGGGGCAGCCAGGGAAAAGCGCCCTGGGAAAGAGGTTGGAGGATTGACCTTCAAATTCTTTGTAACCATCGTCAATGGTATCTCACACGTAGCAGTAATAGAACGGATCACGTGACCACGCTAACGAGAAAACGAGGCTGGATAACATAATGACATGTAGCTTATGTTTATGACTACAGATTGTCCCAATATCGCTTGCACTTTCTAATGCAGTGTAACTGAGACAACTCTGTAACATAACAGTAATAAATCTGATCTCGTGTCCATTATAACGTGTAAAGGAGCCTTTTTTCGTGAAATGCTTTGTAGCATATTTTGCACCACTTACTTTCAATCAGCCAAATGTAATTTTTTGCCCAACTACCTGACAAGGATAAAGGTATCCCATTCATCTCCCTCGTCTTCCTCCTCCTTCTCTTCTTCATCATCATCGTCGTCATGATCATCATCAACATTATGAACATCAGACAACTCATGGTAATCGTCATCGGCATCATTATCACAGCTTCCATCATCTTCAGCATCATTGCACTGAACTGCAGACATCGGTGCATTTAAGTCGAGCTTCGCGACGTTGAAATCATTCAGTAGAACTACTTACTACTACTTATCCTCATCGGGCCCATGAGGACTCTTAAGGCCGGCCAGAAGATTGCGCCATCCATCCCGGTCTGCCGCCGATGCGACCGCAGCCCCCCACGAATGCCATCCCAGCTGGTTTCTTTCTTTCTCCACAGTTCTTCTCCACGTTTCTCTCGGCCGGACTCGCCTCCTTTTACCGTCAGGTGCCCACGTTAGTGCACTCCTCGAGATTTTACTAGGACTAGTCCTCAATATGTGTCCTATCCATCGCCATCTTCTCACTCGTACAAGGGCTGATACCGGTGTACTCCCTGTTGCTTCATAAAGATCTTCGTTGCTAAGATGGTTAGGCCAGAATCTCCTCAGCACTCTCCTCAGGCATGTGCGGTGAAACACATCCAGTTTGTTGAGATCAGCTGTTGTCACTCTCCACATTTCGGCTCCATACAGTAGCACGGAAAGCACATTCGAGTTCAGGATGCGCAGCTTGGTCTTCTCGCTGAATCTGCCTGACCTCCAGATGTTCTGAAGTCTGGTGAAGGCAATTCTAGCTAGTGCTAGTCGCCTCTTGATGTCCGCTTCTGTGCCACCAAATTTGTCAAGTACTGAACCTAGTTACACGAAGGATTCCATATCTTCCACCTCCTCTACTTCTATCCTTATGTAGTCTGAGTGTGCATCTGTGGTTCATCCTAAGCGTCTTTGTTTTGCGCGGGCTGATCTTGAGCCCGACAACGCCGGCAGTGTTTACTAGTCTATCAGTCTTCTCCTGGAGATCAGCAAATCTGCTTGAGATCAGAGCAACATCATCAGTATAATCCAGGTCTTCTAGAACTGATGTAAGCTTCCATCTCAGGCCGCGTTTCCTGTTGTTTGTGTGCCGCATGACCCAGTCAATGATCAAGACAAAGATGAAGCCAGACATCACACACCCCTGCCGCACACCGCTCTTCACTTCAAACCAGCTAGAATACCTTCCGCCTTCTGTAACACAGCTTGAGCTCTGATAGTATAGTGCCTCCTTAATTAGATGGAGGATTGCATCGGACAGCAGCTTCTGGCAATCCCTGTAAAGGAACCCGTAGAGATATGGTGTACAGCTGTACCTCGACAGAAACCATTAGGAGGCTGATACAAAATGGTTGCTGCATGCTGTTGATGCTGCAAACTCGGGAGCCACTACTATCAACATCATCTAACCTGACACCGCCATGCACGTGTTTGTAGTATTCCTCAAGGAATTTCCAGAAATAATAATAGCTTTGTCCATAATGTTCGCTTAGTAAAATATATTCTATATACAAGGCTAAAAGTTAAAAAATTAAAATCTTCAAACCAAACGTTTTCGGCTGCTTGCCATCATCAGATCATCAGGGTTAAAATGGGTGACCGTTCGCGCGTACATTTATATCTTATGTAATCCCCAAAGGGAAAAGTTTGGAGACATAAGAAATGACTTGTTTGTTCAAGCTGGGGCGGAATTGTTGGATCATTAGCCCCTCGACGATCCAACGCTTGTGAAAAGTCTGTGAATTACCTAAGATAGAAATGTACGCGCGGACGGTCACCCATTTTAACCCTGATGATGGCAAACAGCCGAAAACGTTTGGTTTGAATATTTTAATTTTTTAACTTTTAGCCTTGTATATAGAATATAAATAATAGCTTTATTAATTAATCCACCATTAAATAAAAAAAAAAGTACGGTGAATTTACGATAATAAAATTAAAACATGAAAAATATAAGAGACAATGCACAATTCAAATACTTAGGGTTTCGCAGAATAAAAAATCACGAGAACATCATCTAATGCGACTTGACCTTAGTAGAAGGGACTTCATGTGTCTATCAGTCCTAGAATGTGGTATCTTAAGTCTTAACGCGATTCATCACTCGAGTAGGGCTCAAGACATTGATATGAGTGAGTAATTAGGATGGTTCTTATCACTTAAAATTCTCCCGAAATCGCAGCTAGAAGCTGCATTTCTGCCGTCTCTAATGGTTAGGAAGGCTACCCTTCATATTGCCAGTAAGTGAAAGGCTGCGATTCTGCACACGCTGCAATCTCAAACGAGGTATTTGGGGATACTACCCCACACCAAAGATGCATACTCTAACACTAAGAGAACACACTTTCAGTTGTGACTAAGGAAGAGGAAACCTTATAGAAAGGCATATCTCAACCCTATTATTTTTGCTCTTGAACTTCAAAACCTGCGGCGCTTCCTGGATTCCATGGGCAGTGTGGAGCTGATACAACAGGACGCTTTGTGGGTGTGATAAATAGCATTTTTTGCTTCATCACTTCTCTCTTTCTTCAAAAACCCACACCTCAAATATACATTCATTTCATTCATCGAGTCCATCACGGGGACGAATAAGACCAACAAATTGACCCGCTAAGAACAATGAAAGGCAACCGGTGGAACAAGAAAGCGGAGGAAATTGAAAAGTTCGGAGAGTGTAACAACTCACAAGGACTGTACTTCGCTCTTAAACTGTGTACGGCCCCAAAACGAACACTGTTTCCCCGGGTAAGAATGCAAATGAAACTCAGCTATTTACCGGCAGACACGAAAGAAATATCAGGCAGATGCAAAGAGCATTTTCACCAACTGCTGAAAGAAAGCAACGTAGACAATAACGCAACTGACCACCTAACTGCATCATTATCTAATGTTGATGATGTTGATGATGATCATGACGACGATGATGATGAAGAGAAAAAGGAGGAGGAAGACGAGGGAGATGAATAGGATACCTTTATCCTTGTCAGGTAGTTGGGCAAAAAATTGCATTTGGCTGATTGAAAGTAAGTGGTGCAAAATATGCCACAAGGCATTTCATGAAAAAAGGCTCCTTTGCATGTTATAATGGACAGGAGTTCAGATTTCTTACAGTCATGTTGCACGGTTGTCTAAGCTACACTCCAATAGATAGTAGAAGTAATATTGGGACAATCTGTCCACACAAAGAATAATTACAAGGCATTATGTGATCCAGCCTCGTTTTCAGGTTAGCGTGGTCACGTGATCCGTTCTATTACTGTTACGTGCCAAATACACTCCTGACCAATTAAAAGTATGAAAATTGTTGTCGAAGATTCGCCACCGCTGACGATGGTTACAAAGCATTTGAAGGCCTAGCCTCGTTTTCATGTTCGAGGGTCACATTTTTAACTCTCCACAAAAGCTGTCGGGGCAAGCCACAAAATTGCCAGCAACATTTGGTATGTTCCTTAGGATCCCATTAACACATACACCTAGATAGGCGGCTTGCCTTCATCACGAAATTCCCACGGCACTTTATTTTCGCGACATATACTCCCTGACTATCAACAGAAATTAAGTTTCGCATTTACCTTGAAGATACGTCAAGCAACAAAGCATTTTGCTGAACTCGCTTTGTAAAGGTAGGATCAATAAGTTGTCACAATAAACAACGCAGAGACGTTTTAATTTTTTTTGTTTTAAAGCGTGGCTTTGTTCAATCAAATATAATTTTCAAAATGCATTTTGAATCATGTCCGGCTTCAAAATTTGTATTTATGGTTGTATTATTCAGACCTCTCAAATCTCACGTTTTTGCTGTGAGACTCACGGTTTTTAGGTCAATCTCACGGTCTCACGATGAGGCACAAAAATCTCACGATAATAAGATTCACAGGCCAATTCTATTTTATAGAGATACACAGTTCTACTTAAGACATATTTTTATCATATTTGATCGACTAGTTGGCAAGACAGGGACCTCGCAACCATATTTAGAAGACAAATGCCTAATAAGCTTATCGTTATCAGTTGGTCGCATCTAAATATGTTTCGTCCACTTTGTCAAAATGGCGGAAAAAAGTGAATATTCATGGGATGAATCTGCGGAAGAAGATATAAACATTGATATACAGAAACGAAAACTTTTTTTCTACCGTTGATAGTTCAAAACCACCACCCTGTCCCGATACGCCGATTGGTAGATTTGAATCGACACGCATATCTCAAATGCCTTTGGTCGAGAATTTTGCACCGATCATGTTCAGAAAGCTTTATTATGGTTTTCAGGATCGCCTTTCTCGGTGAATTTTCGATGACATCGCTAACCGATCGGATGCTGGTGTTTTCAAGGTGAGAATTTCACTGGTTTGGTGGCAGTGCCTTGTCTCCTTGGTTAATTCTAACCGCCGAGGTCAAATATTCATCTAGCAAAATAGCGCTTAAAACCACGGGACGGCGAAAAAAACACATGGCTTAGTTAACATTTTCTTCAAAGGTAATGGGATCATTTGCTTTAAATTCTGCACATTGGTGCCCAGCCCATGAGGGTTTGCTGATGTGCAGCAGTTCTCTTGTAATTGTAGACTGGGTTCTAGTTCAGCTCCACCACCACTAGAAAACGCTATTGGCACGATCTCCCTTTGTCTGTTCGCAATAAATCATCTAATATCTCATTCAATACTAGCTTATGTGATTCTGTTGAGTGTGTCTGTTATGTTTTAGAGCACCAATGAGGCCCCATTAGGGGTTATCGGGATACGGAATATTTGGGAAAAATATTGGAGAGATACTGGATATTTGGGGGAAAAGTTACCCGTAAGCAGGTAATTTAAAGAAGAGATTCCGGGATACCAAGCATCAAACTTGTCATTTTTTAAAACAATAAAATAGATACGTTGGTCAATACAGAAGGCGCAAAAAGTGGTCTTTCCATCAAATATTCACAATATCTACCAATATCGGCCTCTGCAGAGAACGTATTCCAGGAAAACTCTCCCCCTCCCCTCCCTGTCAGCGGCACAATACGTCATCAGACGTAACTGCCATTATAGGGATACAAACTTTTTTGGGATACGGGATACTAAGCCCCCCCCCCCCCATCCCCCCTCTAATGGGGCTCTAATGGGGCCTCATTAATATATTTTTCTTTTTATCAGAAGTAGTGAGCTACATCATATTTCAAAAGGTTACACAGAATATAATTAATATTGTTGAAGTGCCATAATTAGTTCTACTATCCCGTGCCCTTCTCCATTTCTGTTTCGTCTTTTATTCAGCCCTGTCATTCTCACACAACGTATATTGTATGAGGCTAAAACTTTAAAGAGATCTGGGCACTCTTGTGAATCGACAGTCTAGGTCTAAAGTATATCATATTCTCTCCTACAAAGTTGATCCTGTTCTTCAGTCTTTGAAAAAGATGCAACATAAGTTTTGCGTACATAAGCTCTTCACTTACGCGAAAAGACATACGCCTGACGAGACGTTTCAGAGTACCTTGAATAAACATGTAAAGTTGGGAGGTTATAGGGGAAATCTTTCGAGGCTGTTGGCCGATCGTGGAGTGGACGGAGTCGAAGACAGCGACTATCTCAAACAACAAATGAGAAGAAAACCTGTTTGGGACGTTCAAAGTTTGGGTCGAATGATCATGATGACGAAACAGATTGACACCAGAAATACTTAACATGGCATATTATTTTCACTGAGTTTATATATGAAGTGGTGACTGAACCAACTGGAAGGAAGTAGTGCTTAAGCTGATTGTTATTCCGACTCAAGAGTGACATTACTGTTTGAAAATGAATTAATTTACCCCTTCTATTACACAAGTCAGCATTCTCTTCGAATAAAAAAACAGAAAGAAGTTTATTTATTTTTCTCCAGTCCTGTTAATAATACAATGAACATCTAGAATGATAATTGGGTGGCACAAACTGGAGAAAAATAAGTCGTCACGGCAAGAGGCCATTTACGAGTTCATGTCTGCCTCCTCTTCAAAGCGAGTTAGTGGGAAGTTTTTCTTATGAAAATTAGTTTTCCTTCACATGTAAAGTAGAACTAATTACCATCACAAAAACGTCGCACTTAGACTCGCTTTGCAAAGGAGGCATACATAACATCGGAAATGGCCTAATTCGCTTCTTGTTACGCAGCATATATTACACTAAGGTTAGCTTACTAGATACAAGTAACAAAGAAGTCTTCGTTCGTGAAACACGAACTGTAAAATGAGAATTTTTCTGTTGATTAAAAGCACAATATACATGTACCATGTTTATTGAATTGCCTTGAATTTCTTAGGCAAGGGTGCCATACCTAACCCGTGCAATTATGGCGCCTTTACGACCTCATCCTAAGAAATCCTTTAATAGTTGCCCTCTATTCAGAGCTATGTTGGCTATCGGTTTCACTTCAACCATTATTCCGATCATGCTACTCGCGTTCCTTTTATTACAGACCAGCTGTGTAGTTTTCTGCGCATGTCTAAAGGCCACGCCCACCAGAACAGCATTTCGACTTTCGCAATTTTTCCTCTTCTTCCTTCGTTTTCCTCTCGACTCCTACAATTAAGGATAAAATTTGCCGTGAGAGGCGGAGGTGCTAGGGATAAAATCGCTTAGGTCTTTGACAAGCACGTCCTTCGTTTAGCATGGTTTTATTTTGAACTTGTTTTCTACATCTGTGTTTTTCACTTGACAAATACGCTTTGTTTCGTGTATGTACATAATCGCATAGTCCCAGGAACAATTAAGGATTAATTTCACGCGTCTCGTCAAAATTGCGCGAGTCGCGAAGCGACAAGGGCAATTTGGAAAACTTTGAAAAGCCAAGTGAAAGCATTGATCGTAAACGATCCATGGTGAAATTAATCGTTAATTGCACGAGAGCACATTGCGATTAAATTTTTATCACATAAAGGGAAAAATTATTGAGGGAAGCCTGCTCAATGCCGCAACAAATGATAATCAACTTAACACGCCTTTATTCCATTAGAGTTTAATTCAATAAATCGTTGCTGGCATAAGAAATAGCGTTTAAAATGTAATTCATATGCGGACAAAAAAAAGGAGTTAAATAAGAGTCAGAATCTGGAAGAAGATTCTCTTGTAACTTCGCTTGCTCTGGATAAGCAACTGTTAACCTATCGGGATCAAGTATTGATGTGCTCTTGATTACCAAAAGTGCCCTAGTGATTAAGAAAAAAATTCCCTCCGTCTCAGCCAATCATCATTCAGTAATTTTGCCACGTATGTGATATTACAGGTTTTGAGTGCAATTTGGAATAAATGAGTAAATTAAAATAAAATAAATAAATTTGCTCAAAGACGCACAAATTGCACGAGACCGGCCGACTAGGGCGAGTGCAATTTGTAGTCTTTCATAAAATTTACGAACAACAGGAATTCCGGGGCCTCAGCAACCCAGCGGAGTACAATTCGGGCAAAAAGAGATGAAAAGGAGTTGGGCCTTCTCGAAACGAAGGCCACCGAAGCCCCAGTGAAGCAACGAACGTTTTTTCTTTCAGATATGGACGAGGAAGTTAATAGAAGTCTCAACAGTTTTCTCCAGGATTGCCCCAGCACACTTTTTTCCCAACAAACCTCATCAGTTCGCGTGCACTTCACGTTTAAATTTTCCGCAAGAGCTTTTATGTTAAAGGGGCTAGTTCACGCTATTTTTGGTAATTTTGTTCAATTTTGTCAATTATGAGCTCTTAAAGTCAAATTGGCAAAGCAAGAGTCTTTCATTTGCAAAATCACGGCCACATAACAACTGAGAATGATTTTCAAGCTGTGTAAATGACATTTTGATATAGACTGATAAATATTTGAAAAAAGGTGGGCCGACGTTTTTCAAATTTAACCAAATTCAATCCCTTTCAATCTTCTCCAGTTTTGTCCATCCATGTCCCTTCTTGGCTTCCCTGTGTTTTGTTAGAGTTCTTCTATAGTTTTGAACAGTTATTTTGATATTTTAGTTAATTCTATGACCATTTGATCAGTGCTGAAATTGCCTAAAATAGCGTGACCTAGCCCCTTTAAAGGTGAATGTAGTCCTTTTACTTGGCCCACTTAAAACGATGGTTGTTAAGTTGAAAGAGGGCAAACAAATTGCCACAGCACTATAAAAAGCAACAATCTTAGGCAAAATAAAATGAAAAATTAATACCCCTCTCTCCCCAAATCAATGATGAGTCCGCGCGCAATGTGAAGCCCGCATTTTTTCCTCTTTGAAATTGGGGGAGTGGGGGGGAGGGGAGGGGGACGGGTGGTCTTCATTTTCCAATCGATATGTCCAAGATTGTAGCGATCCTTATGGACTACATTTTCAGGCAGTTTATGTCCTGTAAATACATCTTTATCACTTGGCGGCCATTTTGGAGTCCTTGTTGAATAAAGGTTAGACGTGCAGAATCTTTTGTTTGGACATTGAGTGATATAGGTGGAAAGTACGATCATTGTAGTATAGTTGTGTACTTACTTAAAACACCTCCTGTTCCTATTTGCGGTGAGCTAAGTCTTGCTCCTCGGGACTCGAGTTCACGCAAGATAGCTTGCTCAAACGTTATCGCTGCCACACGACGGAAAAATTCTTTGACATTCTCACCTACGAGTAAGGTAACATAAAGAGGTTTTAGCGCCGTAACCCAAAAGCGAAGAAATCACTTTGCCGAATATAAACACGAGTAGGCAATTATGGGAACTAATAAATTAATTATGTTAGGGAAAATGCATGGGAATAATTCCCATGGCAGCGAAAACAAATGCAGCCGCCGCTAGGCACGGGAAATCGCCCGCGAGCTTTCTCTTACCGCTGATTGGCCGAAACTAAGGCGGTAACATTTTTGGCCAACTAGTGACCGTGGTGATAGGGAGTTCCAGCACGTGACGCTATTTAGGCCACGTACGGAAACAGGAACTTAACATTTCGCACGCCAGGCCAGTAGTAGACTTTTAAACGAATCTTCCCTCATATTGTGAAAAGACAAGTTAAAAGGGAAAACAATTCACTTCCCGTTGCCGTCCGTAGCTCGAAAACGTCGCGAGCTTAAGCTCCATGATATAAAACCACAGCGTCGCGAAAATTGATTTGGACTTTCATTGAAATGGAGAGCTTTAAATTACACGACGAGAGCGACTACGAGTACGAGATTTTCTCATAGAGCAACAGTGAGCGTGCACAAACCAGCGTCATTTTGGCGGGAAAAAACGTGATACCGTCGTCATTTTAGAACAAGGTTTGGCAAAAATATCGTCGTGTCAAAACAAGTCACCAACACAGAAGCAGTTTGGCCATTTTTCGATCAGGAAAACGCTCAGTTACTGGCGATGAGAATAATCGAGCAACCTATGCTG
Organism: Montipora capricornis; assembly: GCF_036669925.1. NCBI lineage: Eukaryota > Metazoa > Cnidaria > Anthozoa > Scleractinia > Acroporidae > Montipora > Montipora capricornis. The sequence goes on from NC_090886.1 coordinate 34,837,625, forward strand.
GATAAAATGAATCATGCAAGTTATAAATTACCTAAGTATTTTCGCTAAAAACGGGCAGTCGAATCTCGTACTCGTTCTCGTCTTCGTCTTAGAACCTAATGGTCCCAATTGACTTGGAAAAACCTGAGGAAACCTGAATATCCAATAGAATAGTCATCACAATAAAATGAATCATTACAGAAATTGAGGAAATCCTGACGCCCAGCATAAATTTTGAGTCCAGACTCAGATTAATTAAGGTTATCGTATACCTTCAGATCGGCAATTTTCTTCAAGTTAAAGTAATGATCGAAATGGGATCTCTTAATGTAAAAAAGAAATTATTAAAAAAGATTAAATATTGGCAGAGAAATGGCGGTTTTACGTTTTGGCCGGAAGTAAAAATTACCCGTCTGATTGACAGTTTTAGCGCTGTTTTCTCAAATCAATTTTTTTACTCGAAGCGGACACTTTAAAGAGCTAAAACACACAGGGAATTTGTCCGATTGCCCCCAAATTTTGACAGTGGCTAGGTTAACATATAAACAACAAAAACGTGTCTGCGAAAAATATTTTTTCTCTGAGAGCGATTTTGGTACGAACACTTCACATTTTTTAAATACTATTTCGAAAACCTTCTATAACTTGTCACTGTAACTGAGTATGGCAAAACGCAGACACATTTTTCTAGCGCTTTGGGTCGGGAAACAGAGGAACAAAATATAAAAATAGCGAAAAGCAAAATTTGCTTTGACTTGTAGCTTTGAAAAGGTGATTCGGACGCTCACATTTAGAGATCGTGAAAACTTCGATAATTCATTTAATTTCAAAATTCTTGATATGGTTTGATAGCCAGCTCTATAAGCTTAAAATTTGATATAGGGGTTTAGGTATCTACAGTTTAAACCGGACGCAATGCATCGCTCGGACGCGAGACACCCCTGAAGGTATACGGTAACCTTAAAATACACAATTCGTACTCCGGCTGGAGGAGTAAAAGTGAGGATAAAGTGCTGACTTACATCCGCAAATAGTTAGACTTTACAGTCTTCTCGGATAAAGACTATATACCGTAGGCCCCTTCTCACAACAGTATCCTTGTTCATAAACACTGAGAGCTCGTTAAAGGTCAGGGCACCGAGTTGCCGGAGCTATCGCGTGGTCTCAATTCTCCAACAAAAAATGGCCGGCTTGTTGCAATGACATCTCACAAAGGCTTATGGTGTACGAGGTCACGTATGAAGAAACAGCCATAAGTGAAATGGGACGTTGCTGAGTGCTGGAGCACGTAGATGTAGCTGCAGACAAGGTATGTGTTCTTTGATTAAATAAAGCGTTTGCGGGTGGCTCTCTCGATTGTCCCAAGAAAATTTTGCCCAGAATTGTACGAACGAGTTGAAAACTCTAGACTACCTGATTTAGAAGAAACGCTCCAATATTCAGCATTGATTTCTTCTGCCAGTTGTAAAGCATGTGTTTCCATCTGAGAAACTTCACTTGCTTTCTGTTTGAAAAATAATTCAATTTCCTACATGGGTACAATTCCCTTTTAACGGTTAAAGGAAGTTGGTGGGATTCAGGAAGGGGTCACTATGGGGGAGGGGGATGGGGAAATGACGTTTCAAAATAAACATATGCACTCAATCATGAATGGCCAGAGTATACAGTACAATACGCCAAGTCGGTGTTTGCTCGGCTAAATGATTCATGCACAGCAAACCATTGTGTTTGCTCCGACTATTGTGACGTGTTCACTGCGCACCGGTCACGCGGGTGGCTCAGTTGGTTCAGAGCACCGGGTTACCATGCGGGAGGTCGTGAGTTCGAGTCCGGCTGGTCCAAAAATTAGAGTCTTAAAATAACTAAGGAGAAAATGCTGCCTTTGTAATGACATCTGCAAATGGTTGGACTTTCAAGTCTTCTTGGATGAGAACGATAAACTGTAGGCGTCGTCTCATAACCCTTCAATGTTCATAAACCTGTGGGACGTAAAAGAACCCACACACTATTCGCAAAAGGTAGGGGATGGAGTTCCCGGTGTTGTGGTCTGTCTTTCCGTAGTGTATCATGGTCGGGAGGGTAAATGCTCGGTGATATTAGCTACATCAAGCTACTCTAAAATGCGAGGGTAAATATGATAATGAGGATCAAAGCTTTATCAGTTTAGTGTCAAGTCAAATTTGGGCTTGATTACTTTCAACTTGAAGTGGCGGTTGTCAAAAAAGAGGGAGAGAGAGATGGCAGAGAAATAAAGCAAAAGACAGACAAGACAGAAAGAGCGTCAAGGATACGACTGGGTGAATATTCAATCTAGCATTATAAGTACAGGTGAAAGAGAATAAATGCCAGGATGACGGCCATTGCCAGACAATGGCTCCCCCTAACACTTGAAACAAAAGGATGTGCGCAAGTGAAAGGTTCACTCCAAGTAATGCATGCTCGTCCGCAGAGTCCGCTTTTCTTTTGGTCTGCACCAAGAACACGAAGCGACTCTGGCCACAGCCAAAAATACGCACAATCGCGGTAATGATATAATGTTGTCACTATTGAAGATCATTTTAACGTAAATTCGCCATTACCCCTTCCCCCCCCTCTAGATCTAAAGCAAGTTTGAAGAGGGGCTTATTTGAGAGGGGGGGGGGGGGCGCTTATTTAATTTAGCGAAACACATTACCGGTAGCAAATAAAAGAGACAGAGAAAGAAACAGACTAGAGTTACGGTTCCCTAGTTCGTTTTTTGGGCCAGGGTAACGACTGACCTGACTATCTAATATGGAGATTTGAGTGATATTATACACATTGCACAAGTTATTTGCAACATTTTATTCACTTGCGGCAGCCAAATCCGAACTCTTCCAGCACGTGAAAAAACCATACCGGATCAGTCCACATGAAGTGTTTTAACTTACTGTCATGATTAATTGATACATTCTGTCACTAATTGATTTGGTTATGAAGAAAAAGGGGAGAGGCTTGGGGGAGGGGGGCAGGAGGGGCCCTTAAAGAATAAGGGGGGGGGGGAAGTAGTGGGTGGCTTACAAGAGAGGGGGCTTAATAACTTTCTTCCTCTAAAAAGGAGGGGAGGGCTGAATAGAGGATTTACCGGCGGTAGTTTCAAATTTCTGAAAATGCGTAGAAAATTAAAGCCAAAGGTCCACGTTTCGCAGACTTTCTGCTTTTGCTGTGGCCTGTGTTCGTGTTCTTGGCGCTGACCAAGAGAAAAGTGGACTCTGGGCATGAGAATGCAAGCAATGATGATGATAGCATGAAGATGACAACAACGCAATTAAGAGACACTGATGGTGAAGTCAATTCTGCATAAATTTTGTCGAATGCAAATGACTTGAATGATATCATTCGCTGATGTCACGAAGAGGAAGACACTGAATCACTTATATGACACCCTCAAGATGTAAAACCAAAACTATAGCAAGTGAAGAGTATGGCTACTTACACAAAGATCTTTTTTGGAACCCACAAGGAAAATCTCTGGATATGTAGCTGTGTTTTGCTCTAAAGCCTCTTCTAACCATTGCCTGGGACAAGATAGATGAAAAAAATAATATGCATGCTCTTGTTACTTGACGAGAAAAATACATATCCATTCTGCTAGGAAAACACAGTCTGGTTGAAAAAACGTTTGCCACTTTGAACAGCCTTGAGCAACAGACTCACCAAAAGTACTTAGACTATCACTAAACTCTTATTATGTATAACTCAGCATTTTTATCTCAAGCCAATTCAAGCTCAGACCAAGTGTACTACACCAACACACAAAAATATTAGTAGTACTACCAATTATCCTTCTGCTTATCACAATGTGTTTCAGGGCCTCGCTATTATGAAGCAGGATCACTGCTAAATGAAAATAGACACAATCATCAAAACCTATAGCAGTGAATTTAGTTTGAGTCCAGAAGAAATACCCACATGTTGACAGCCCATTACAAACTAGAAGGCAATTTTAATTCATCTTGGCTGAAAATTCCCACCAAATTTGATGCAGTAAGCAACATATATTTGCAGTTTAAAATGCAAGTAATTTCACAACTAATAGCCAAAATTTGAAAACAAATATTGGGGGGGGAAGAGGTGCCCTCAGCATTGGTACAGAAAGGCCCTATGGGCCTTCATTTGATGCTATCTACTTGCTTTTCAAGTATTTCCCTCATGACTGGAACTTTATCCACTCCGACTTAATTAAACCAGGATAAGCATTAACCATGCTTCATAACAACTTGGCCAACTATGGCCAAGCAGTATGAGGCTTGATTGTGTCTCTGTGTGTGTGTGAACTTTGTTGTATCTTGTTTGCTAACTCATTGATTTTTACAAGATGAACACTTTACTTTGTATGTTGTAGTGACTTGATATTGGTCAGCTCGAACACTAAAATGATCACTAGAAGAAAATAAAACAACATTAATGGAGTCATCTACAGAGTGTAATGCAAAACATACATACAATGCAAGAACATAACAACGCATGAGTCATTGATCTGTAAGTGTTGATACGCAATGATCTGATTAATCAGATTAGTTTGGAGGCGTATTACTGGCCGGGACAAGTAGTTTGGTTTTGTTCTTTGATCAAATTTTCAAACGAAGAGTAAAAGAAATTAAGCAATGACTGCTGTTGATTTTTGCATCAGAGAAAGTTTCATAACAAATAATATTCTCTATACAGTATTTAAAAAAATATCCACTTTCCCTAGAAAAGGAAAATTCGTTTTAGGTTTTGAACGCAACAAAGGAAGATCTCACTTGGATCTGTGAATGGTGGTATAAGGTTGTAAGGGCTCAAGTACTTAATATCCAGAAAATTGAGATTTAATGTTCACATACCATGGGCTCCCCTGTAATATGATGCTGCCATACATTTAAACCTCTCTTGTCCAGCCGTATCCCAACTGTGCAAATTGCAAAGATGTAAGTTTACATTACTGGCAATATAAAATTGTATTTTCCTGGCTTGGGAAAAATTGGAGCAATTTCATTCACATGATCAGCCATTTGAACTACATGTAATATCACCCTAGTTATAAATGAGGTCCAGTCCAACCTAATTTGTCTTTGATAAACAGAGGCAATGAAGGCACCAGACCTCAAGGTCATTCAAAAAACAATCTCAAGAAGTACATGCTCATATATCCCCAAAACTTCAGTCCTTTAAGAATGTTTTTTTTTTTTTTTGCTACCCTTCTCCTTAATTGCTTCCAAAGTGAGTGTTGAACGCACTTCAATAATCCAAGATTACATAGCTCTTTAATATTAACCAAGCAGGAGGTCTGTATGGGAGAATCTTGACCAAGGTCATTCATCCACAATCCACACCAAACATAGCAGTGCATTAGACCAAGAGTCAAATCCAATTGACTCGAACAAGATCAGACCTGGGCATGCATTACCTTTCACAAGGAAAATCAGTCAGATACATTTGTAACGTAACTGCCAGAGTATGGTAATTCGCCATGCTGGGAAAGCAACTGGGAAATGCAAACATTGGTATAATCTAGATTATTGAAAACTGGATCATTGGATAATGCAATTCGAGAGTTTTGATTGGCTAAGCCATTATGGGTTATGAGCCATTATACCATGATCTACAAACACGGCAAGCATATGCATGATTTTTTGGGCCTTTTTATTTTTAATGTGGTCTAGTTTTCTATATTTGGGGGCGTTTTTAATAAAACAATAATTATTCCACTTGCGCTTGTTGGATATGAGAAACAAACAGCCTTTCTTCGAGAAAATTACCTGGAAAGATATACCCTGATAGGCCACCAAAAGAAGCAAATGCCAAAGGCAAAATTTGACACCTTAAGAAATGTGTCTATGGGATAAATGATGCATGTCAGCACTGGTATAAAAAAATTCAGAGGAGTCATGACTGGAGCTGGAGGAAGATTGTCAAGAGTTGACCTGACCATGTTCTCATTGTATGATGACAATGGAGAGCTGATTGGAGTGCTGGCTGCTCATGTTGACGATTTTATCTAGGGGGGGACGCAAAGGTCCAGACAGACTGCGATCGAACATGCAAGACAATGCTTCAATGTGGAAAGAGAGAGCCAAAATGACTTCAAGTATTTGGGCCTGGAACTGTGTCATAGAGATGAAGGAATTCTTGTCCACCAGGAAAGTTTTGCTTTGGCAAGTCTGAAGCCTATCAAACTGAGTAAGGCAAGGTCTCTTGAAAAGTATTCTGCAACCACTGATGAAGAAAGGCAAGAAATACACTCTATTAAAAGTCGGATAGCTTCTATGGATTGCAAGAACCAGACTGGACATTATTATCTTCGATACATTCTGGTTTCAAAGGTAAAGTCAGCTAATGTGAAAGACTTGTTGGATGCTAACAAAGTGATAAAACGGGTGAAATGAGAGAGTGTGAAACTGAAATTATTAAACCTACTATTTACTATACAGTGATGCATCTCTTGGAACTACAGTGGATAATGGGTCCCAAGGAGGACAGATTGTGTTCCTGGTAGGAGAAGATGAAAGGTGCATCCCCATGTGTAGGAAATCCAAGAGAATTAGGAGAGTTGTGAGAAGTACCATGGCAGCTGACACCTTGTTCTGTGAGTTGGCTTATGGTGTGGCAGATGCCCCAGTTGCTGCCTACATGTATAAAGTGTATAACAGATTGCAAGTCTCTTTTGGATGCCATAAAGTCCAACAAATTGGTCAGCGAGAAAAGGTTATGTTTGGAGCTGTCAGCCATCAAGGAAAATTTGGGCAAAGGATATGTCACTGATGTTAACGGGTTGAGGCTAGTGAACAGCTTGCCGATTGCCTAACAAAGCATGGATCCTCTCAAATCAAAGTGTTAATAAAAGCATCTTTGAGAGTGGCAAGCTAGCATGAAGTAGACATTGAAAAGAACAATGCACTCCAAAGGAAAACTGTTGAGTAATTTATTCACAAGCTTTTGTTACAAGTCTTTCACTCTTGCTAATTTTTTTAAAAAACTTAACAAGTACATGAGTTATGATTGGGTACCCTGTGAGAATTTACAGGGAATCGTGGAATTGTCTGTTCAAGGCTGAACGTTTTTCATGGTGTGTTGGTGACATGTGAGCGAGTTGAGTTTTTCATGGAGAAGAGAGGGTTACCAACATCCTTGCCTCGCTTCTGAAAGGATGCGGAAAAAAATGAAAGATTATAAATGCGTATATTTTTGGGCATACATGTATGCGTAAACATGCGTTGATTATGCTGAAATTACACCGGATTATGCAGAAATTCAAACAATTTATACAATTAGGCCTGTCCAGTGTATTTACATACTTATGGTAAATCAGGGCTCGAAATTGCGACCAATATTAACCACATTACTTTTGCAATTAAATTTTTTCCCTTTGTGATTAAGATACCGGGAGAAGTCACTAATTTGCAACCAGCTGTCACTGTTAAAATAAAAGGGTTACTGATTTGGCATTTTGCCGAAACTTTTGCTGATATCAATATAAAAGTGATTAAAAATTTTTTTTCTCATCATGAATTTTGTTTCAGTTTGGAAATATGGAGCAAAATTGTAATGTGGTGGAACCAAGATCAATTCCCTTGATCAGTCACCACTTTCAGTGGTTTTGTACACATGTGTACATATTGCGGGCTCCTCTTTTGCTTTGTACAACATCACCACAATGATTGTCCTCACTTTTACAAATGATGCAATTTAATTTTCGACTATAACTTGCGCCTAAATTTTCATATATTGTTGTACCTTTTTTCAAAAATTTCGAGCCTAGGGTATGTTATGAAAACAGTTTAACTAGAGTCCAGGCTCACTGCCAAAAAATGCACGGAAACGGCTTATGAACGTTCACCTTTTGAATGGAATGGCATGTTTTCTTCAATGTAAAGGAAACTAAGCATTTCAAAATCGTCAATCTATTTAACTTTTATGTTTGTGAGCACCGTAAGCGGCTGCGATAAAATTAAGAAATGACAAAAGTATTTTGTTTCTCACCGTGAATTTTCTTTCAATATGAAAATAGCGTACATAATTGCAGCGTAATTTATCTGCGATGGCACATGCACAACTCCATTTCTTCCATATCATTCATCAGTTTCAGCGGTTTCTATTTACACATAAGGAGCACCGGGCCGGCTAATAATTTTATTGTTTCATTAAATTTCTTAAACTCCAAAAGTCTGGAAGTGCGAAATACGACCAAAAACAGCAAGAAAATCACAGCAAAATTGAAAAAACTTGATGAAGATGAGATGTTGTGTAATACCTGGTGGTTGACCGGCCTGAGACAGAGACAGACGCAGGCCGATCACAAATTAATTTAAAACATTTGTTTCCTTTTCGTGTACTTCTAAATGTCTTTTTTTTTTTGCTTTATTCAGAGAGAAATTTCACTTTCCAGCGAAAATAATTTTAACTTAGTTAGCAACGCTTAGCACAATCATTTGCTATATAAGGTCAAAATATGATATATGAGCTGATAACCGAGATTGAGCAAACCAATCAGAGCACGAGAAATGCATTAATTGAGGTTGAGAATTTAATAATAAAATTTATTATTATTATTATTATTATTATAACCGTAAACACCGGCGTATAAGCCGCACTCGCAGATACATGTAAGCCGCACCCCGAGTTTAGCAACTTGGATTTTAGAAAAAAAGAATTTGAAAGAAATTAAAATAAATCAAAATTGAAGTCTTGACAAAGATGTCTTACATGTAAATGCGCTGTTTCTTCAAGTTCTTGCATGTGTCAACCCGCGTATTAACTCACTAACATTTAAAACAGAGAATACTAAAACCAGTAAAACTCTTACCTATAATTTTGACTCTCTAATAGTATGAAAATCCGACTAGGACATAAATTTAATCTTTCTCTGGCATTTTTAATCCAGTATTTTTCATTCCTGTCCATTTCTGATTAGAATTTACATGTAACAACACCTGACGAACGTTTCGGTTCGTTTTAGCTTAGTAACCAGGCATTCTCGCTCGTGGTTGATTGATTTCTGTCGAAGAGAGCGGCATGGTACAATGGAGATTCCCTGCCGAGTAAAGTTCACCTGCTCAAGAAAGGCAATGTTAAACCGGTTAAAAGATCTTTTAACGAAGAAGGTTTAATCATTGTGTAAGCTCAAACAAAAACGGCTCTTTTAGGAGCCACCAAACTCGCAAAAGCAATGATCAATGCGTAATGTGGCGTTGTTTTATGAAATTCTTATTAAATTGCTGCACAGGTCTATACAGACTTAAGAATTTTCACGAAACTTGTTATATATTATGCAAATTTACGGCATGGTGTCTAGATGTTCTCGCAGATAAGCTGCATCCCCTATTTGATCCGAAAATTTTGAGCAAAAAGGTGCGGCTTATACTCCAGTGTTTACGGTATTATTATTATTATTATTATTATTATTATTATTATTATTATTATTAATGTTATACTAACATCTGCATATTGAACTCCTGGTCAAGAATCATGAATCTTTCAACTTCAAAGTCGACACCGATGGTTGCTTTGTAGTCTCTGTCAAACAAATTACGACAGTACCTGAAAAATCAAAATTACTAAGAATTAAGACTTCACTATTGCCTTGTGCACTATTAATAATATAAATAAGTGTCATGAAAAATAAAACAAATTGATCACACGCACCTATTGACAAGACATGTTTTCCCCACACCACTGTCACCAACAACTATTGTCTTGGCAACCTTTAGCCTAAATAACAATAAAATCATCAATGACTGAAGAACGACAATAAATATAGTTACAGACTAAGGGTAACTGTTTTGGAGCACTCCGGACCACTCGCTCCGGAGTCAAGCACACTATAACCATGAGACCACCGCGCCTACCACTGAATTTCTTGTACAAAAGCAAAAAATGCAGGTGCTGCATGTTAACCCATTGACTCGTGGGAGTGGCACTCGTCATCTGGGGTCATCCTGCTGTACTTGACGAGTCAATGGCTTAAGATAAACCAGGAGTGCAGCACAATCTCAGCTCTCCCTCAAAACAGGTATTTAAGTTGAAAACTTTTCCATTGTACTGAAAAATCTAAAATTCAATAATAATAAATTAATTTTTATTAATTTATTTAATTTATTTTATTTTATTATTTAGTTATTATTTAATTACTTAATTATTTATTATTAATTTATTATTTTATTTTATTTAATTAATTAATTTTTATTAATTACGCTAGTTACTAGTGGCCAAGCTTATGGTCACAAGACATGCAATTCACAACAGTAAAATATCCCTTTTTTTAGAACAGCCACCGGTCAGCGGTCATTCCAGTACAGAGCTGTTAGCTTATAGAATAGCTTACTTAGATAAAGATCTTAAAAATTATAAGTAAAAATCATGAAGTTTTTAAATGTAAACTTAAGCAAATGTTATTAGACATTTAGATATTAGATTTCTGATCATTAATTTTCTCCCTTTTATATATCGATTATATATAGTAACATACAATAGTATTTTATTTCATCTTTGGTTTTTAATATGATGTATTGATCACCAAAAAGCCCCTCGCGGAAGTGTTCAATAAAGTACTTTCATTCATTTCATTCATTCATTCAATACAAGGGCTCACTAAGAAATGGGTACACAGCTAGTTAGTAGCTAAGAATATCTCCATTTCCCCATTTACCTCTTAATCTGTTCTAGTTTGCCCAGCCAGAAGAGTCTCCTTTGATCTTCCTACAAAAATCGGGAAGAGGAAGAAAGACTCTGCATCCAGCCGCCTTGACATTCCGTATTGAGAATGTGTTAAAAATTAAAAGCTCCTTGGGTGTCAGTCACATGTGACCTGAGTAACGGCAAAACCACAAAAGGAAAACAGTCGGGATATTTTTTAACAACTCTGCCAAACACACGGCAACAAAGGACTCATTTCCTTGGTCTCAAGATACTGTAGTTCACACTTTTACATTTCCATTTTTTTCATTTTCTACTTTTAAGATTTATGGGTTTCTGGAATACTAGTTTCTGTAACCGACAAACGGAGGAAATACTCATGGAATTTAGACAGTCGTAAATTTAAAAAAATATTGATGACACGTGGTGATTAATCATGAGCAAAAATTAAAACAACAGGTTTAACAAGTTGAAACTGGACTGACCCATCCACTTGTTTTGAATGAGCAGAAAATCAAAGAAATTGGAGGCAGCTGGAGAGTCTTCCTTCCTCTTCCCAATTTTTCTGGGAAGATTGAAGGAGACTCTGCACGTAGGGTAGTTCTAGTTTAGAACTTGCAATAAATCAACTCACAAAATTGTAACTTAACCCTTTGATGTCCAAAGCGGCCGAAACCGGCCAGACTTAGTATTTTACTGTCTAACGCCAGACGATTTTACTC
>NC_090886.1:34861457-34876457 GCF_036669925.1 Montipora capricornis
TGGAAAGAATCTCGTGTTAGAGTCTGGTGTTTCGCCCTCTTTCATCTTCCACGATACAAAACAAAGACAGTCTTTTAACATTTGAAACTAATCCCGGATCAGTGCATTCAACAGCGACACAATCTGCTTTACATTTCCACGTTACACAAATTGTTATCGAAAATCCCTGGCAACACTTGACAACTCAGCCCGTTGGTAACAATATTTAGCACAGATTTTTTTCCAGGCATATCGCTCCAACACGTCATATTGTGCCTCGTTCAGTTCTAGGTTGGTATATCCTAATTTGGCTACAGAAAATTGCATGCCATCGTGAAACAAATCCTCCACTCGCTCCGCCATTTTGGCGTTACGCCTACGCCTGCGCAATAGTGTTCATAACAAGAATTTTGTTGTTCCAAACGGATTATCCCAGAGTCTCTCGTAACCCGACCCGCTGGTCAAGGGGAACGAAGACTCTGGGAACAAGATTGCGGTCGCGCGGCCGCGGCCTGGATGCGCATGCCCTGTGCGTCTTCGTTTCGTAGCGCGTTTCGGCACACCAACGTTTTTCTGTTTTCTCTGCTCATTGGGAGTGTTTTCCTTCATTTACTGCGGTTTTTAATGTCGCACATGACTGGCGAAATCTCTAAAAATGTAAGTAGTTTCGATTGCCTCGCTCTCTTTACCAGAACAGAATGAACTGAAGGATAATGTTAACACGGTGACAAAATCCACCGATGCAACGACGTTGCCAACCACGCTCCGAGGGGATCGTTTCTATAATACAGAACAAGAAACTGGCATCTCTCAAGACCTGTTGAGTTTCACAAATAAGGCCTTTTCCAGGTCCCTGTCCAAAGACAAGTGGAAGGAACTGACCACTTCCTATACACAAATATAAAGACACAGAGTCCTTGCTGGTAGCTCCAACGATGGGGGCTGGGATGAAAGAGGAACTAAAAAAGAGGCATGGTTACACTAAAACAAAGGAAATCTTCTTCTTTGATGATGGCCTGGCTGAACGTCAATCTGCTTTCTTGGTTGTGGCTCGCCCCTTGTTAGCAGCCTTGACAGCCCTTGATAATTCAGAGGGAGAGGATGACGATGAAGGTCCTGACCCTGATGCCATTAAGGACCTATTGGAAGATGCTCTAGTCCTCCTTGGAAACGCCAACTTTAGGCTTATTGCCTGGAGGCAAAAACGCTTCTCTGAGTTCCTCAATGAAGTTGGTAAACGTACTCTGCGAGAAGGTATTCCTGCAGATAAGCACCTTTTCCCGGACAAGTTTCATGCAAAGATCAAGAGTGAACATGACCATAGCTCAACTAACAGCAAGTTTATCAGCACACCAGCCTCGAAACACTTCTCTAAAGGACCATACAGGAGAGAGCAGCCCTTTCGTAGACACTACCGCACGACTGACAACAGTCGAGTAGGAGGGAAACGGAAATGGGGATGTGGCTCAAGGTCTAACCTGCAGTCCCCCAAAAGGGCCAGAACAGCAGGATCCTCCCAGCAATCTGACCCCAAGACCAGCTCGAGCTGACTATCCGTCCCCTGTCTCAAAATGCTTACGCCCCCACCAACAGATCAGCAACTCGTTTACAAGTTTTTGTTCAGAATTGGAACAAATAACACAGGACACTTGGACTTTACAAACAATTCAGGGGTTTTGCAGGCGCCCCAGGCAATAGCGCATGAAAGTAACCAGAGTAAAATGCCACTCGGATGCTTACCATATGGAAAAGGCTATCAAAGATTTGTTAGCAAAGGGAGCCGTCCGGGAAGTCAAGCCACAGGACGACCACTTCACTTCAACCTTGTTCAGTAATACAAAAAGAAAATGGCAATTATCGACCTATCATCAACCTTCGTGCTCTAAACCGGTTCTTAGGGAAGGAGTCCTTAAAGGTGGAGGGACTGCAAGTAGTGAAATCCCTAATACAGCAGGGAGACTTCATAATGAAATTAGACCTGACAGATGCATATTACGCACTTCCAATTCATCACTGCCACAGAAAGTATCTGAGGTACGTCTATCAGGACAGAACATACGAGTTTCAGTGCCTTCCCTTTGGCCTGTCCTCAGCTCCGCGGGCATTCACAAAGACTCTGAAGCCAGTGCTGGCATAGTTGCGATCCACGGGTATCCTGGTTGTGATCTACATAGACGACATGTTATTACTACACCAACAGAGCAAGGTGCTGCAGAAGATCTTTGCTCAAGTTGTAGACTTACTGGAAAAGCTGGGCTTTCTGGTGAAGAAGGAGAAGTGCTCCCCCATTCCTTGCCAACGTCTAATCTTCCTCGGAGCTGCCCTAGACACCACCACGAATGACCCTGTACCTCCCTCAACGAAAACTTACCTCCACTGTGGATACCTGCTATCATCTACTTGCTCAAGGGAGTGGCTCAGTGAGAACTCTGTCCACGTTAATTGGACAAATGAGCCATGCATCACAAACAGGGATCTGTTGCACCACTTCATTACAGAGGTCTTCAATGCCTATACCTGCAAGCGGTGTCACATCATGGGCAGGCAAGGAAAGTGATAGTCCCCTTAACCTCCCAGGCACACAAAGACCTAGAGTGGTGGGTCTCAGAGAGCCGCTGCCGTCTAAATGGCTGTCCAATACACCTTCCAAATTTGTCAAATTTGATGGTTCAAAATAAGTACTGACCTCCACTCATCTGGAAAAATGGAATATAAAGTGCATTAAGGATTGACTAGTCTTAACCTCCTGAAGAACTTTTGGCTTTTGCAGCTTTTATTTTGCTTGATATCAAATATTTTCACTGATCTTTTCACTGTCCTTTCTACTTTAAAACTTTGCTTTCCCAAAGGAAATTGATGACGTCACTTTAATGATTATGTGAATTAAATAGTTTGAAGTGGAGATGTTCTTATTCTCTGCCCAGAGACCACCGATTATGAACACCAGCTTTTCATTATTGCCGGCAATGAGGTTCTTCTGGAAGTAAATTCATACAAACAGAGTCTTTCTGCTCTGTTTGGGGTACATTACACAGTTAACCTAGAGTATCCAAGAAAGGCAACATGCCTACACTGAATTTCTTGAGAGTATGTATTAAGCATTCTCCAAAAAAAGAACTGCCCTGTATAGAAAAGGTGTCTCTACAATTTTAGCTTAAAGTTAATACTTTCTTATTACATGTATTAACAGTCACACCACCACAGGGGCCTTAACTAACCAACATGCAGGGATTTTATTAGAAGCCGGGACCCGGGTACTAGCACCCGTCTACACTGAGTGCAGTACTCGCCATTGCGCAAAGGAGGTCTCAAGATTAAGAACCAGACTATATATAGGGGTGCCCACTCACTCAATCACAAGGTCCTTTCTACTTTAAAACTTAATGAAATCCCTGACATGTAAACGCGTCTGAGTCCATTTCTTGATTTGTCGCACAACAGGCGAGAAATAGTACATGACCATGTCAAGCAAGGGTCAGGCAATTAACTCATACCATGTCAAACATTGTTGTGTTATGTACATGTAGTAATTTGGACTATTACTAATGTGGTCAATTAAATTGTCACACTGGAAGTTTTTCACAGGGCTGTCATAAAGGACATTTACCTGTACCAGCTGTTAACCCTGAGCTCACATTGTGAAGGATATAAAAACTAGAATCAGTTTTTTTAGATATTGCAAGTGAAAATTTAATTACAGTCCTGTTTAATGCTCGTTTTTTGGGGGGTTGTGCTTTGAATTAGATCCAGATTGGCTAATTTTTTTTTTCGTTGGGATAGAAGTGATATAGACCTTATTCATAAATGGCGGTCACATTTATAATTCTTTTGTCCAAGTGTAAATTAACCTACCAAGCCTCATTTTAGAGCAAGAATTCTTTTCAATTCACTGTATGGTATCGAGACTTGGTAGGCTAATTTGCATTTATACAAAAGAATCATAAATTGACCTCCATTTATGAATAAGGTCTATAAGGAAAATGGACAGTGATGGATTTTAATTACAAAAATTGTTTTCTGTAAGTAACAGTTTTCATTTATTTTAATTTTCACTCACTTTATGATCTACACCATCCCCTCAAGAGAATTTCTTTTTACTGGGTTGCCATAGGCAATCCCAATCGGAAAATGCGTAGCATTTCGTCGTTTTATTTTCCGTTTCGGTAAAAGTCTTGCCTGACACTCCCCTGCTAAGTGGTGTCTTTGTGCACAGAGTCTTCTGTGCGTATTTTGTTAGGTTTGAGGGGGCTGGGGTAATGCGCAGATTTCTCTTGTAGACGCAGGAGAACATTTAATTAACCTGCAATGGCATCGAAAGTCATTGTAAAGCGCATGGCGTTTTAGTGCATCTTAAACAAAATATACCCTTATGGAGCTCAAGAATGTAACGTCAATTGGATAAACAAGACAGGCGGTGAAAAATAAATATCTGGAATCTTAAAAGCGACGAGTAATGGACTTCGACAACAAACTATCACCCGTCGAGCCGAAATCAAAGTGAGCTGTATTTCTAATATTTTACCAAGTGTACATGTGCCCGTTATGTAAAACGCTGAAGCCAAATTGAAATTTCTCTGGTAACTTATGGGTTCAACAAAGAAAGAGAAGGAATCGAATACCTTAAGTGGATCTGTGATCTCTGATGTCTGGCTATTTGTATTTTTGTACTCAACTCTGCACAGTCTTCAGGTTAAAAAAAATTGGAAATGTGACAGCCAAGAATTATTTGAAAGAAGCTTGTTGTCTATTTTGTCTTTCATTATTCATGGTAAGGGTTTGATACTGAAATTTATTTTGTTTGGTAATTTGACACGATTGAGTTTCTTATCTTCACGCACGTAATGAAATAGGAAAAAGGGGTTTTTGCCTCTAATAGCAAATATGTTGTTTTTTCGCTGGAAAAGGTGGCCTTTATGAATTCATCATGTTGTGTAATATACCAGCTTAACTGGATTGTTTTTATGGCAATAGTAAAGCATTTCCGTGTCAAAATGATGTTAGCGTCTTTCTGTTGTGTTAACTTAATTAAATATACAATGCCGCCTCGTGAGTTCTCTCAAGAACTTACTTTTTGCGTAGAATAAGCTTTTAGAATGATGTTCTTGTCTTCTGTGATGATACTTGACGATTCGGGAGAATTTTGTGAAAAAATATTTTTAACCAGTCACACGCGCAACTTGGCCTTTTGACATCCCATTGACAAAAAAAAACTAGTAAAATATTCGCGAACCGGTCGATTTCTCCGAAATTTGAAGGATGATTGCTAACGAATAGAGAAAGATTTTTCACAATAACTAAAAATTCCTGTGTTAAGCATGAGAATTCGACGAAGAGGTGTGCAACTTTTGACAGAGAGTATTAAATTATGAAAAATATCTACGGATAGATCGTTAGAAATCTTTATTTTAAGAGGTTATTTGAACATAAAAGATGCAACGCCTGACGAGAAATAATATTTTTGTTAATATTTCAAAAAAGAAAAATTTCGCGGCAATGGGGACGCGGTGAAAATGAGTTAACAAATTTGCATACGTGCGTTAAAACGTGATACATGAGGAGCGTAGTCACTAAAACATGGAACGACCTAAAGCCACCTAAAACCACCAACAACCAGCTAAAACCATCTACAACCACCTACAACCACCTCATAAAAAATCTACAACCACCTCAAAAACATCTACAACCACTCTCAAAGGATCGAATACCATCTTAAAAAAGCCATAATTGTATAAAATAAGCAAGACGACAATATGTGGTTACCATTTCAGGGGCACCCAACGACCAATTTGTTGTGTATTATTATTATACCCCAGTTAATGAAAATAAATGTTATTAAGGCATTTTCAGGTGTTTTTCAGTGTTGCTGGGAAAACATTATCTGTTCCTTTTTCCCAGCAAGACACAAGAAATTTCCCAGCCAGCTAGATAAAATTGGTTGCTTTCCCAGCCAGCTGATCAAATTTATTTCCCAGCCAGGAATTCCGCGCGCTTTCAAATCCCTCGATGCAAAACGACCGAACAAAAGCGACAAAACCGGGACAAAACCGGTTTTTTCCGCAAGCGCAATCACTCTGACCAGCCGTCGCATGTTTGTGACTACTCTCTGGGAGAGGGAAGGGGTCTTTTTTTTCTTTTTTTGAGTCGTCTTCAGTATTCAGAGTTTCTACAGCCAGCTCGGGTTGAAATGCTAGAAAAAGTCAGTAATTCCCTGGCAAAACCCCTATCAATAATAAATTTCCCAGCCAGCTCATCGAAACGCCTGTATTTTTGCCAGCCAGCAAGATTCCTCTGGGGAACAGATAATGTGAGGAACAGATTTGTTGGATGCCCCTGCCATTTAGCCAAAAAAATCCGGAAGGCATGACCGTGGCATAAAGGTAAGCGATTTTCCGAATTTGATAAAAGCAAACCGGATGTGGAAACGGAACGATCGTCACGAATTTCCCAAATTCCGGGAAATAAAAATAGAGTGCCGGCATTTCCCGGAATTCGGGAAATTCGTTTCCAGGCCCTTTCTCACGATTTTAGCGCGGTTTACAGGATGGAATACAGGGTAAAGCGCTATTTACATCCGGTTGGTTTTTAACAAATTCGGGAGAATCGCTTATTTATGCCACGATCATGCCATCCGGTTTTTTTTGGCTAAATGGTAACCACATATTGTCGTCTTGCTTATTTTATACAATTATGGCTTGTTTAAGATGGTATTCGATTCTTTGTGAGTGGTTGTAGATGTTTTTGAGGTGGTTGTAGATATTTTTGAGGTGGTTGTAGATGGTTGTAGATTTTTTATGAGGTAGTTGTAGGTGGTTGTAGATGGTTTTAGGTGGTTTTAGGTCGTTCCATGTTTTAGTGACTACGACATGAGGAGACAGGAATTTTTTCTCTCTGACAAATGATTTTGTCATTGTAGTGTAAAATGAAGTTTATTTGGGAAGCCAACAATATTTCTTTAACTTCCTGGTTAATCTAATTTATTGCTACGACTTACTAGTGCGAAGATTGTTTACATGACAACTCACGAAAATACTTTTGTCCTTTGGCCATTTCAATTTCAGCAGGAAAAGAAAACAAACAGCGGTTACAACCATTTTCATTTTGATCTTCATACCTTCGAGCGGTATGGCCAAGAAACGCTTAAATTGGTTAGAAATTACGAAAGAGATCTTTCACGTTTCAACAAAATTACATTGGATATTGGCTTTCTACAAAAATGCAAGTTGTTTCGATTCTTCCCAAAGTTCCTTGATTTCAAGCTCAATAGGCGCGAATTCCATGATACTGAAAGCCTGTCGCCGATTCAAGGAGGATTTGTTATTGTTCGAAATTAAGCAGAAGACAATTCTACGCCGCAAAAACATGATGTCGTTTGAATCTATTCTGTCCACCCTGAAGGCTGTTTTGTCTCCACTGGATTTTAGCCACATCCGCTCCTCGATTGAAGCAAAAACGTCGAAGATTAAAGATCGGTTGTCTTCAAAACTTGAACGGAAATTCAATAATTTGAAGCGCAGATATGGTATACCACAGGTTTCGAATTTGAGCTATGACAGTGTGATCTTCAATTATTCGCATCGGGCTTTGACAGAGGCTGAAAAAATAGTTTTGGCAAGGGGCTTGCGTTTCTGTCTTCCACCGAAAGCTGTTGACGGAGTAAGCGTAAAAGGCGCATTTGAAATGCTCTACCGTGATCTTATTGGGAAAGGTTACGTTTATACAAACGTTGGCCGTGTAGCACTTATATTTTAAACAGAATTAACTGAAGAGAGTGTAGTGTAACGTGAAGTGCTAGATTTCTATCCCATATGAACTATGTGAGCGTTAGCCCTACTGATGGAAATGGGCCCACACGAGGACAGAGAAAAACTCTGACCAGGGTGGGAATTGAACCCACGACCTTCGGGTTAGATCTCCGCCGCTCTACCGACTGAGCTACAAGGTCAGACGGGAGCAAGCCGTGGGAACTGAAGATGTTCAGGTCACGGCAATTAACATGTACAAGTACGTTCCTCTCGACGTGATCTTATTGGTTTGGGTCATTCATTAACAAGTGAGGACCAAGACAGATTGAAATGTCAACTCAAAAATGCTTCTTACAGTTACATGATTATTCTAAACAAAAGCGAATTCTGACTAAGGAAGAATGGATGGCTCTTAACGATTTGCGAAATGATACTTCTATTATTATTACTAAACCTGACAAAGGAAATGGTGTTGTAATTGTCAACAGACATGATTACCTCAGCAAAATGAAACAGTTGATTTCCGACGGAACGAAATTTAAGTTGTTGTCGCACAACCCAACCAAGTCTTATTTCCTATCTTCGTAACCTCAAGCGAGATTGTATAATTGATGAAGCTACATTTAGAAAAATCCTTCCTTGTGGATCTACTGCTGGTGTTCTTTATGATCTTCCTAAAGTCCACAAAACTGGTTGCCCCTTTCGCCCGATTGTCTCCTCAGTTAACACATACAACTACAGTCTTGCTTCTTTTTTTGTTAATGTCCTTAAACCGATCTCCACCAACCAATTCACTATCAAGGACTCCTTCTCTTTTGTGGATTAGGCGAAGACTCACCAACACAACGATGAAATAATGTGCTCTTTTGACGTGTGTTCCTTATTCACGAACGTTCCACTCGACGAGACAATAGAAATTTGACTTTCCAAGTTATACTCTCTTCCTGACCCTCCTGCCTTACCGCGACATGTCCTCAAAACCTTGCTCGAGTTTGCAACGAAGAAAAGCCACTTTGTATTTGATGGTCATTATTACGACCAAATCGATGGCGTTGCAATGGGGTCTCCGCTAGGCCCAGTATTAGCTAACATTTTCATGTGTGACTTTGAAGAGAAATGGTTGACTAATGTAGATTCTCGTCCCTCCATTTGGCTTAGATATGTGGATGACACATTTTCGTTGTTCGACATTGAAGCCACTGCGGCCATTTTTCTGCATTTTCTTAACACCAGATATCCTAATATAAAATTTGCAATGGAACTTGAAGAAAACCAGGAGATTCCATTTTTAGATGTCCGCATTAAGCGCAATCTCAACAATTTCACAACAACAGTACATCGCAAAACAACTTTCACTGGCCTCTACACTAAGTGGGACTCTTTCACTCCTAGAAAGTATAAAATACATTTAATCCGCACCCTCATCTATCGCTGCTTACGCATCTGCTCGAGTTCTTCCTTGTTACAGTCGACTCTCTTTGATCTAAAGAACACTCTCCTTCAAAATGGTTACCCAAGAGGCGTTCTTTGTTAAAACACTAATGATGTTTTGAACAGACAAAAGAACAGGTCTGCTGAACCTGCCACCACTGTTCCTAAGAAAGATATCATTCTTGTATTGTCTTTTTTTGGCTTTCAAAGTGAAGCTCTTACTCGACGTATTAAATCTTGTACTAGTAAGTTCTATGGCTGTGTCAATCTTAAGGTTATTTTTCAAAACACTTGCAGGTTAAGTCTTTTTTTCCTTACAAAGATCGCTTCAGTCGTTCTCAAAGATCTAAAATAGTATAGAAAGCCAGTTGTTGTTCCTCCTACATCGGCAAAACAAAGAGAACATTGCATGACAGGAAGTCCGAGCATTTCAAAGCTCTTACACAAGTCGGCCACGCCTCTGCTGTTGCAGACCATACTATTTCTACCGGTCATAACATCAAATGGGACCACTTTGAAATCCTCGCAACTGGGAAGTCCGACTTGTAGTGTAAAATTAAAGAAACGCTATTAATCAGTGACTTAAAACCCTCTCTTAATGAAAACATTGGTAGTGAGAAGCTTTTTCTTTATTAATTTCTTCCGGAAGTATCAACTACCGGAAGTTACGATTTTGTTATCACACTTTTTAACTAATCACCAGTGCATCGCTCTAGTTTTTTAAAATTTTGTGTAACAGTTTTCACCGTCACTTCTGGTGATGTATGTTGCAACATACGAAACGTCAAGTATAAAATGAAAATGTTTGTAACCGCTTTTGTTTTCTTTTCCCGACAACTCACGCTTTTTGCGAATTTTGAGTGTCATGAAATTACATCATTTGCGTGACAATATATCCATTTACTCTAACCCAAAAACATTCAGATAGTAACAAAGTTTATATTTATTAACCATTTTTTCTGCTTGTCAGCATTGTTATTTGTGATAATTCGCAAGTCTGTTTTTGTATCTCATAGATGTTTAGATTTTCAATTACATGGCACCTCAACCTCTCGATTGTGTAAATAGTTCACCCTGCAGTCAAAATAGATACGTTTCTCAGGAACCCGACAAAGAAGGCTTCCTGACCCGACAGATGAAATCTAAATATTCAGTTAAATATTACAACAAAATTAAAAAACCAACGACGGAAGTTTCTTGGCTAAAAAGTACGTTGTTTTACTCTGAAAACGACAAACGATTAGCATTCTTTCCCGTAGTTCATTCAGTTGACACAAGGTGATCACGTGCACCTTTATGGTTGCCTAGCACGTGATCAATTTTCTCCTTTTGCCAAAACATCATGACTTTTCCCTTCATTCATAAAAGTCAGAGACTGCAGAAATTTTGGTGTTTTTACGATCGATTTGTCATTGATCTTTCGATGAGAACTCGATTCAGAGTTATATATAAAAACTATGTTATTTTTTTTCTTCATCTGTCTTTTGGCTTGTCCTTGCTTTTACCGTACTGTTTGGTGCAAACGTAAAGCCAAACAATGTTTTGGCCTGGCATCAGATTAGACTAACAAGAAGAGGAATTATGAAGCGGAAACAACATCTTCAGTCCTTTCTTAGTGCGTGCAATAAACGTTTGCTTGGTGCAACTGCAAGACATGCATGACATGCTGGAAAACGTCCATCAGAGCAATTTGCAGTTAGTTGCGGACTATTTATTGAAAGAAGAAACGAGTGAATTTTACTCAAGAGCGTGTTTGGTTGTCTTAAAACTGAATTTATTACCAAAGCTTAAAAAACTGAAAGACCTCAAAATAGGACAGGACATTACACAATAATTAAAGGTGTGAACGTGTAAGCCAAAGGGCCTCTGCTGGCGCGACGTGTGGGTGACCCCTAAAATGGTCTTAATGACCCCCCACTTGAAAAAATCAACTGGAACGCTGCAGTTCAATACCACCCAATTCAGTGCCTTTTGTTTTTGTGTAACACGTACCACAGGGAACCCAGTGTACGCTTTTTGGAGCGTCTAGTTTATGTTAGTTGGAGCTTTCAAACTGTTTTTTTCCTAGGGATTTATCTTATTAGCTAAATAGTTTGGCTGATTTCATGCCGCTTAGATTTTTCAAAAGCATTAGTGGTTTTAGGCGTTTAAGTTTCAGAAATTTGTATTTTTTCTGCAACATAAATTATTTTAGTGAAATTTAACAGAGTTGTTTTTGTGATTATGGCTTGTATGCGTTGCCTTGTGTGTGTATATATATATATATATTTCCTAAATTTGGAAAGCATGATGAATTTTCATGGAATAATAATATTCTAAAAATCAACATGTTTATTTAACTAGATGTATACATCTCTATTCAACAATTCTCATTATTTTGTGGAGAAGAGTCAATCTCTGTTTATACAATGAAAAGCAGCAAAAGGATACTTTCCTCAAGACCTCTACTTCTTTAGAATAGCAAGGAAACTCTTACCCAAAGAACTCATGTTCTTTTAAAAAGAATTCTAAAACCTTCTCTGGTGACGAAGAATCTAACTTAAAAGATCCTTCAAAGAAGACATAGTTTGCTGATTAGAAGAATGATATATTCTTTTGGAAAGATTCTCGTTTTTTTAATTAGAGTCTGGTGTTTCGCTCTCCTTCATCGTTCACGATACTTTGCAAAACAAAGACAGTCTTTTAACTTTTGAAGCTGATCCCGGATCAGTGCATTCAGCAGCGACACAATCTGTTTTACACTTCCACGTTACACAAATTGTAATCGAAAATCATAGGCAACACTTGACAACACAGCCCGTTGGTAACATATTCAGCTCACAGATTTTTTTCCAGGCATGCATATCGCTCCAACACGTCATATTGTTCCTTTTTCAATTCTAGGCTGGGATATCCTAATTTTGCTGAAGAAAATTGCATGCCATCGTGAAACAAATCGTCCACTCTCTTCGCCATTTTGGCGTTACGCCTACGCCTGCGCAATGGTGTTCATGACAAGAATCTTGTCATCCCAGGGTCGCTCGTTTCCAGACACGCTGGTCAAGGGGGACGAAGACTCTAATCATGTTTGGTAACCTGCATTATCCGTAAAAGTCAAATATTTAAAAAGGACAATGAACGTATTTGATATTGTTTATCTTACGCGGTACTTTGTAGGCAGTTGGAATATAGAACGAGTCCAGCTGATATGTTCATATCACGGCTATGCATTTGTCAAACCCGGTAAGTCTGAGACCCTTTGCATAAATGGCGCCCAAATTTGAATAACAATACTTGATACATCCTTAGCCTCGTGTTTATGTTTCAAGACAAAGGATTTTTGTCATGAATGTGAGGCTAAGGATGTATCAAGCATTGTTATTCAAATTTGGGCGCCATTTATGCAAAGGGTCTATAGTCATAAGTAACAGGAACTCGCTGCAATCTCATCTCAAAACGTCTCTATTTTCGCAAAATTCGCAAGAATCGCGAGTCTTAGTTAGGGACTTGTCTTCTTGTTTTCACTGTCTACGATTTTTGCGATTTTTGGCAAATGTTGCTATTTTCGAAAAATTGTCAAAATCGCAAAAATAGCGACTCTTGTTGGGGAATAGTGCTTTATCTTTCCAGTGTTTTGCGATTTTTGCGATTTTTTGCAAAATTCGCCATTTTCGCAAAAATCGGGGAGCCCTAATTGGGGACTCGCAGCCTTCTTGTTTTCGCCTTTTACGATTTTTCACAAATTTTGCAAATTTTGGAAAAATCGCAAAAATCACGAGTTCTAGTTGGGGATGTGTTTTCTTCTTTTCAGCTGTTACGATTTTGGCGATTCTTTGCAAATTTTGCAGTTTTTGCAACTGCGTGCAAAGCTGAACATAAGTGATACCGTTTGTGAAGAGTCAAGAAGAGGGGTGGGTTGTTGATCTATCTCTAAATAAAAAATCGTATGAATTTGCTTGTGTATTTGGTAATTCATGTTCACTCGTATATTTTGCAAGTTCTCAAATTGCACTCCCCTAGGTTGTTTCTCTTACTCATCATATGTTGTTTGTGCACGTCGTGAAGTCGGCTATTGGTTTGCCTGTGGGTATTTAAGAAGCTATTCAACTGGTCAGCGGTGAAAATGGCAAATTTGAGGAGAATAGGGCTCTTTCATAATGGTGGCCAAATAAAATATTCTTCTGTTTTAATGATAATAAGCCTTTCTAGCCTGGCTACGACTAGCACATTTGTTTCAAAATGAGGACATTAAGTCTAATTAACATAAATACAAAAGAATGTAAAGGAGATCGCCATTTATGAAAGTCGAGTTGGAAGAAACTGAGGCGGTTTCGGTCAATATAACAAAGGAAATGGAATGTTATAAGCAACATGACACCGAGGCAACAAAGCCATTCTCTAACGTGCTCAAACATGCTTTGTGATAATTACCAAGCACACAGTTTGTTATTAGATACTACTGATCGTTGTGTTACTCTTTTTAGCAAGTTAAATAAAAGCTCAGGACGCTGAATTAGCGAGAAAGAGTAGTTTTTATTGAGTAACAAGCCACGTCATGTAGTAAATAAATATATGAAAACTAACATCATAACTTTAGTGGAACGTTTGAGCAACTTGCTGAAGAATTTGGCACAACTTTTTCAAAAATTTGGAGCATCTTGTGAACAGCCCTAATTACAAGCATAATGCAAGGACTGCTAGGGCTATCTAAAGTTCATTAAAAAAGATTCCTACTCTCCAGGCTTTCAAAAAGCGCATTAAGTCCTCTAAGCTGATAGTCATTACAGTTGAGGTATTTTCTGACAAAATTTTTCTTTCCTCTTCTCTTTTTATTACCATGATTTTTCGTTGATTTATAGATCGTGTTTCAATCGAGTGTCGTAAAACCAAAACCAAAGTAATTACTTTGGCTAATTAAAAAAGGACGGAGACAATCCGGTAAACCAATCAAAACTCGAAATAATTACAAGTAGCCGACACAAAGCGCGGCAAAATGTGCACACTCCAGCCACGATTGCTTTTGGTTTCACTCCTTATTGATTGAAAAAGTGGCGCGAGAACTTTGAACCAACCACTGAGTGAAGTAATCATAAACCAAAGCAATTCGCAAATTACTTTCGACACTCAACTGAAAACCGGTCTATGCAGTATTCCAAACGTTGTTATAGCTACTTATAGTTACTGTAAATTATAAATAGAAGTCTTACTCTTTTATCCAAACTAAATGAATAACATCCTTTCCTTTTTTTTTTTTTAGAACCTTGTGAATAGTTTTGGGCTGTCCACTCAACCAGCCTCACAGCTATTTGGATAGTCCAAACTTCTTGCCCGCACATGCAGCCTGTAAGTATATCTTTTCTGTGATATTATTTACTCAGCGGCCGGTATTACAGAATCTTATTTAGGTACAAAATACTGTTGTAAATAGGCTAAAGAAGTTCGAGAAAACAAATTAAGTCTCAAGCGTCGCGGAAAACCCTCAAGCCACCTACTACTTCTAAAAAATCTACTGAGAATAGGCCATTTCCGAGTTCATGCCTGACTCCTCTTCAAAGGGAGTCTAAGTGCGAAGTTTTTCTTTTGAAAAGTAGTTTTCAGTCATATGTAATGTAAAACTATTTACCATCACAAAAACATTGCACTTAGACTCGATTTGAAGAGGAGGCAGACATGAACTCGACAATGGCCTATTATAATGATGGTGAACATTATTTATTATAAAATAATTAGGATAGTAAACGCACTCTCATTGGTCAATAGCTGTGTTTAGATGACATCACACGGCTGTGACATCACACGAATTTTGATTGGCTATGTGTTGTCATACGCGCGTCTTGATTGGCTGGTAGGAAAGATGAGCGTGTATCAA
>NC_090886.1:34881457-34886457 GCF_036669925.1 Montipora capricornis
ACTCAAATGTCACAGTTGCCGTACACTGCGCTTTGCAGTAGGTTTTTTTAATCAACTTAGCCTATTAGCGTGCGATGTCTCCGATCAAGTCAAATGTGCATGAACTGTCTAAAAAATTAGGGAAGGCACTTCCCCGCCCCTCCTCCATTAATGTTGGTGGCGGAAAAAGACATTAATGGGGGGGGGGGGGGGAGGAACGGAGTTAGATGGAAAGATTGGGGGAGGGATGTAAGTGTACCAAACCTATCGTCGCTTATGCTTATTGCAGTTGTTCGTTCTTGGTCATAGGCCTCGGTCTTTAATGTTCTTAAAGAAAAAAAAATAGTGCTGAACAATAATATTTTTTACCTGGAGTTAATTCTAAGTCGAACTAAGTAATAGTCCACTGTCATGTTGGCGTAATCAATATCCCCGCTCTCGGAGAACTGAGACGCATTGAAGCTTACTAGGAACCAGTACTCCTCCGATGACT
Source organism: Montipora capricornis (assembly GCF_036669925.1). Classification (NCBI taxonomy): domain Eukaryota; kingdom Metazoa; phylum Cnidaria; class Anthozoa; order Scleractinia; family Acroporidae; genus Montipora; species Montipora capricornis. The sequence continues at coordinate 34,881,930 of NC_090886.1, forward strand.
TGTTTAGAACCCGGATTCCAACAAAGATGACGTAGTTGCCTATAATAAAGAAATGAGTGTTAAGATTTTTTTTAATTAAAAAAATTCCAAGAATCTTTGAACAATTTTCTTTTTGGGTAGTTGTTGCGGGTAAGCAAACTTCAATGGAGCGTCGTCTTTCGAGTTTTATTGTCTTTACTACGTTCAAAAGGAGCAGCTCAGATCCATGGATTTTTTAAATTAATTTACCTTTTATCGCATCAAGCGCAAAGAAGTGTTCTTTAATTAAGAGAGATTTGTATGGTCGAAAAGACAAATGTCGTTCAATCAATCAAATGTAGCCACAGTTCAAGTTGTTTTAATTTTCATAACCTATCGCTCGATGGATTTTGACGTCTGGGTGAAAGTAGCCGTGACAGACCAGAGCATCACTACGTTCGTTTGAACTTTCAACCCTCTCTTGACTCTGAAGATGACTTCCACTCAGGATGTCGAAATGTCAGTCACTGCTCCGATGACTTTTAGGCGGAGGGGTTAGCGCAGTGGTAAGATCTCTGCCTTCCAACCCTAGGGTCCCGGGTTCCATTCCCGGTTCTGCCGAGAGTGGAATATTTGGCGACCTTCTTTCCCGCTGAAGTTCACTCAGCTTTCCATCCTTCCGAGGTCGGTAAAATGAGTACCAGCATGCATGGACTGCTTAGAAGCGGCTGCAATTTGCGCCTGTATATGCTTCCAGTCCGCTGGGGGTAAACTGATCATTGTAAAGCGCCTTTGAGACGTTTGTGATAAAGGCGCTATATAAATGCACGACTTTACCTTTGACTTTTTGCCAACAGTCCTTCTCAGGACTACACTCACCCAGACGATCAAATGCCATCGAGGTAAACTCCTGGCTTCAAACCATTTTCCATAACATGTCGTGTCCCCGCTTTTTGTCAAAACAATTATGATTATTATGATTATCGATCGCAAAAGGCGATGGCTGCCTTGAAGATGGGAACATGCAACATATATGTCCGCTAAATGATATTACGTAACAGCGGCCCAAAAATTACTTTTCACAGCGCAAAACAAAGCTTCGTGACAAAGAACATGTCTGTCGAGCATACAGAATTAAAGTTTCAAACAACAGAGACAAACTTTGAAAAACCTTTAGCCTGACCACTCTTCAAAAATCCTTATTGCAATCCATGTTAATCTTCTTCAATTTTGCCCATCACGGCCTGGTTTTGTTTTTGATAGTCAAACCTCCCTTCAGTGCCGTTTTAGTAGTTATTTTACATTTCGCTTCACCCAGTCACTGAATTTAGCTAAATTTCGTGACACATTCCATTTAATCAAATTTTAATCTAAAAAGGTATTTCCAAATGGCCTTGATAGTAGCAGACAAATAAATAATTTTAAGAAAACTACGAAACTTTTGAGTTTATAAAACATGTTTCGACAGAAACGTCTGTCATCCTCAGTTAGTCAATACTAATGGAAGCTGAATTTATAATAAATAGAGAGAGAGGTATTTGCAGTTACTGATTTCGTTAAACGTATTCGATCGCGCGCAAGGTTTTCGGGACGGACTAATCAAGAAAGAGGCGAGCGGCTTGGTTGCGTATAGAACTCTTTTGTTTCCACGAAATCCCAATATTGAGTGCCCTTTTTGTATAGGACGTTACCAAGGAACTGAACAAACCGGAAACATGCGGAAAATATTGATATTGGTCAATATTTGGGACTAATCTAAACCGCTTAACTTTTTATCAAACGCTTAGTCATTCTAAAATAAACCAAATTTGGTCAAGCTGCCCCTTGAAACTTTTAAGTGTTTGAGGAACGAATGTTATTGTGTTTTGACTTCCGCTCTGCCTTAGACCACAAAGCAGACTTATTCATGTTCAGCATTTCGTGAAGGCAATGGGGGTTTTCTGTATCTGTATCTGTTGAGTGGAGCACCAAGCACTGAGGTCCGTTTGCTCTGACGAGGAACACTCGAAGCGTCAACTTGCGAATTATTTACGAATCGGATGTCAACTACGTTGAAAGAACCATTTCTGTGTTTCACTTGCCCGCTGACGCAGTGCTTCAGTTTTTTAGAAACTAAAACTCTTTATCCGTTCAACATAAGCCTATTTTGCTTATTCTAAGCCTCCGCACATTTGCTGGAGAAAATAGGATAGACCATTACTCCAGGAACTCCGTGAACTACTCTGACTTTTCGAAGAGGGCGTTGGTTTCTTCAACGTCCCACGGATTTTATAAACACTGAAATGCTTTCGGACAGGACCTACGGGTTATAGTTCCTAACCGAGACAACAGGTTGAAAAGGACAGCTCCCTGTTTGGAGCCATCACTGATCCAAAAAGTAAAGCCAACCCTTACGCTTAAGTCATTGTTAGAAATTAGTTACACATGCGTAGACTTAAAGGGTCACTTCGTGGTGGGTATCAAAATTGGGCGTGCACGTCCGATAATTTCCTGAATTTCTGGACATAAGAGAAATTGGTTGCAAATCTAGTAGTTGAACGTAGCTTGACCAGGTGCGCAGAAAATATCTGTATCACTGATTTAATGTTGAAACCGATTTCGCCTCAAGGGGTATTTTTCGAGTTATCTTTAAATCAACATTCATAGTTTTTCTTGTCTTTCGATGGAACGTGAAAGAGTGGATCTGTCTGAATTAATTAGGTTGTTTTACCACGGAAAATACTTTTCGTAAAGCTATATGCTTGGTGTAAATTTGGTGTAAATCAAAACTAACATTTGATGCTCTGCGTCCTACTCGGTTAAAAAAGCACGAAAAAGGAGGCAAAATTCCCGTGGAATAAAATCTGAATAAGAAATTTGCCACTGATTTTACATAATATAAAACTGAATTAAAAGTTTGTATTCCCAACTTACAAGAAATGTGTGAAAATCTTAGAAAACGTGGCGTTTTCCGGGATAATTAATTCCTTGTGTACTCGACAACTTTTCAAACCAAACTCTAACCTTAATTAAGCTGAAGTTTCGAAAAGCCTCTATTATGTTATTTCTCAGAGATCTAATTTTAAAGCTGTGCCGAATGATTTTAGTCATGTTAAACTGGTTGTAAATGTTTTCACCATTTAATGTCTATAGTGATTATTTCAAAGTAACTCTATGTGGATGTGATCTAAACAGCAATATCGTTGGCCTAATTAATAAACTGGCGTTAAACAAAAAAATAGGATTAACTGAATTAGGAATCCCGGAGATGGAACCGAAAGGCGTCTTCTTTCGATTTTTAATTCATGTACTAGTTATTCAGTTATTTGTTTTGTCAATTCTCGACAAAATCCTAAAAACAGATTATTTTTTTTCTTCCAAAGAAGAGTCAATCCGATATATTTGATTAAAAAGAATGTTTTTTTTTTTCAATTGAGATATCTAATACGGAAATTGTCCTTGAGCAGAAAAAACTCCGACATCGAGCAATGATGATGTAACTTCACTGGGCCTCGCATACTTTCCTTTCAGAGTTTTGAGCAGCTACTATAAAATAATGAATTGTGGACTGTAAAGTTTGGAAAGTTAACGCACCCCGACAACTGGTTAATAATTTGCAAAAAACGTATACCTCTTTGTGTAGAGTCACCGTTATCCATCTCAATTTCTTGATCCACTCGATACGTCAGGCTGTCTCCTTCTTCCAAGTTGACGTCCACGAGACGATCACTTTGGGGCGTACTTTCTTTGAGTGTGAAGAACATAGCCAAGGAGACAACCACTCCCAGAAGGAGAGTCACAGTCAAGGCACCTACAACTCGAAGTCTAGTTTTGCGGGAGCTCTTGGCCAGCTTGGAGTCACTAAACTCCACTTTTGTCTCCGGATCCTTGCTGTCTGCCATCGCGGTATTGGTTCTCTTGACAAGCGAAAGGACGAATTGAGGTACGGTGTTAAGGGAACGTGATTTTTAAGCGGATCCCTGCTCACTGAATCGTTCGGTGGTTTGACGCAAATCCGTGTGGGTTTGAAGCGTGACAAGTGTACCTTGTTTCTTAAATGAGTTTAATATTAGCCCGTTCTTATAATTTCATTCGAAACATTCCGATCAAAAATATTTTTAAAGGTATTTGTGGTGGCAAGTGAAAGGAGGACACATATACGGCTTCTCCTCGATAAAAAACAACGTGAAACTGGTGTTTATGAAGGGCAGGAAATAAATAGTGCAGATATGTATTGCGATAATTGCTACGTAAGGCGGGGGTGCACTCGAAATATCAAAGATATCGATTCAACTCTCCTCTTTCAAAATCCTCTACTTGCTGTCCATATTATGACTGGGTGACAATGGTTGAGCGCGGTTGCGAAATTACAAATGGTCAGGTCTAAACTGGATCTCTGACGTACTTTCTAGAAATTTATTTTTTTGCCGTGTAAGGGAGACGTCCAGCTTCTATTAATGTTAAAAAATTGGATGCCGTAAGCATAGGGTTGTCTTATTTTTCTGGTTTTTACTTTCAAAATAAGTTACTCTAAATTTTTTTAGAATGTCTTTGCACCTGACTGAAATTAATTGTATTAAACTAAATATAA
>NC_090886.1:34888957-34903957 GCF_036669925.1 Montipora capricornis
TGTTACAAGAAAGAAAAAAAACGTGCAAGAATCCGACGTCTCCCTCAGGACACGTGGCAAAAAATGGAATCAAAAGTTAAATTCGAAAAAGAAAAAGAGTATAAATAAAGAGAATGGTTTGCGCAAAACTTGACAAAGTAACCTTAAAGGAATTAAGATGTCCAAGGCGAGTTAACATTGGACTTCAAACAAATTGGTTAACGTTATTTCAATTAAAGAAAAGCGCACTCGCGTGAAAAACGAAAGCGCATGATAAGAATAAATCCCTTTATTTGCGAGACAAAAAACAATTCTAACGACTTGTTCCAGTTCTACACGGAAATGTGAAGCAAGCTACAACTTTCGTCGACTTTGAACCTCGCTTCCCGTTCAGCATTTCAAGCTAAGACAGGTGTAGCCATGGAAGGGGGAATTTTTATGCTTGTTTTTGTCAAACAAAACGCAATCCGTGACAGAGAAGACCTTCTTTGCTTCTTCGATGAGGGAATTAAAATTGTCTTGTAATCCGCCGACTACCATATATGCACTCTAACAACTTCGATAGGACCTTTTTTCTTAATTACATGCACCTTAATTCATGATAGGTACAAATAAGTTGTCAGAGAGAAATATAGAGAAAGGTTTAAGCCTACGGAGAATTACCCCGAAAATGGGTAAAAATGGTCGGATTCTCTACAAAATTGCTCTATTGGGGCCATACGTGTTATATGAATTGTCAGTACATATATATTGTTGCTGATGAAGTTCGGTTGAGCCGCACGAAACACCACTTTTTAAGAACCTTTTTGATTGAGCAGTGAGTCCTGGAAATTATTTTACTAGTTTTTTGAGTATTTACATATATATTGTTTGTGATGTTGCACATTCTCCAACCACTTTTCGCGTGAAACCCGTAGCAAAAATGTAATCCGTTGCAATGCGTAGTTTTACGTATTTTGATTTATCTTTTTTATGTGAACGGAAGTGTTAATAGAAACTGCGCAAAGGGAGTTAACAGCGGAAGGTGTTGGTTGAATCTGTCACGTACAAAATGGCATTAGGAACCGTGATTGGTTGAGTGCAACTAGTTTACCCGAGAGAAACCCTCTTATGTTGTGACGGAATTGAAAATCACAGAATGTGATCTCGATGGCTAATGTACTTCTCTAGAAGAAAAAAACACAATGCAAACGAACGGAGTCCCTGCGTGCTAACGATTGTGGGCCGGTATAGTTCAGTTTTTCATTGACGGAGTAGGTCGCATATTTTTAATTAGATTTCGAGAACAATGGAGATGACTCGCTCTGTTGCAATCAGTTTTCATTCTGTTTATGTAGTAAAGTAATTCTTGCATGGAAATACTTTACGGGCAAATGTTACGTTTGTTATCTCCAATTAAACTGAATGTGAAAAGTGCCAGCACGTCGCTGATCAAATCAATGTTGTTGACGACCAGAGACAAGTTTACAAACTTCTGTCGCAACAGTAATTTTTGTTCTGTTGCGTCAGACACCAATGTTATGCCAGAGAAATTTGAAGTTAGGCACAAGTGATTTCGCGGCCTTTTGCGTTGATTTTGTAGCTACAGTCATGTGACTAACAAGAGTCAAATGATTGAACTTAAAGTGCTATTACGACCAAAAAAAATAAAATAGTTGAACTATTTAATTATTCTTTGGACTTTGGACTGGTTTTCACTAGTGACGCAAGCATGAGTAGGTATATAATACTAGTGAAAACGAACGTCGACATGCTAAGCACCAAAATTAACCACGGCATCCGCCATTTTATTCAGATGCTCAGACAAGGAGAATCTGGAAGGAGTGCTTTAATTAGCCAGACGTAGCAAATTTCCTTGTGCTTATGCTGCGTTTCGTTTTCACACGACGCAAGCGATCGCAAGCATAAGCGCAGCAAGCACAAGGAAAAGGAAAATTTTTTATCCTTGTTTTTGTGCTTGCGCTGTGCTAATGCTTGCGTCGACCCCGTTTTCATGGTGAAATAAGTGTTCTTATGCTTGTGCTTGTACTTTGCGTCGCTAGTGAAAACCAGGCTTATGTTATCCAAACACTAAGTGAAGAAAGCCTTGATTTAAAAAAGATACCTTTTTTTTTTCATGGTAATTTTTCAGTCCTATTTAATGGTCCGCATTGCTAACTTTAACATCTTGAGAAAGCTGGATGGAGGAGAAAATGGCGTCAAAGACTTCAATGACTAGTTTAAGACTGCAATGAGTGCGTACGCTGTAGAATTAAAAGGCAGCAGGAGAGTTTCGGGCTTTCAAACTTTAAAACTCGTGTTTTTGCATATACAACGAGCTGCGTTCACGTGCTGAAATTTTAAGCTAGCGAGTAAATGACGTCACTTTTTTCCTTGACTGTGCAGTTGTTTCGACAGAAAAATTTATCATCGGATGGTCATTTCTGGTCGATCGCTATTTTGCAGAGTACAGCAACGAAATGCAGCTAAAAAGTTTGCCGCACGTGCAGAGCACGATTACTTTTTTACTCTTTATCCAATAATATTAGGAAGCTTAAACACCAAACGTTTTTGAGCCACGAACAGAAACTGAAAGTGAATTTATATGACTACAACGTGAGCGGGCAAGATGAACCAAATTCCGTGCTGTAATTGGCTACCCGAAGCGGGCAAGATGGAGCTGTCTTGCCCGCTCGGGATTTCTTGCTTGGTCCCACAAGATCAAAGACCATTTTTTGTTTTATTATCCCATATAATAAAGCCTTTATTGACCAAGCTTGTTCGGTCAAGATGGCTGGATATTGGCGTCGTTCTTTCTTTGCGTGTTTATAGACCTCGAGGAAACAAACACGCAAAAAAAGAACTTGGCCAATATCCAGCCATCTTGACCGAACAAGCTTGGTCAATAACCCATATGATCGCGTAGTAGCCAAAACGCGGGGCCAAGGCCGGGGTGCCTTTTTTTTCTTCAAAATTTATTTCTTTCAATTTTTGTCGTTATTCTCGTGTACTGTTATTTTCGAATGACCGGCATCTGTGCTTCATTTATGGTGGAAATTAGTCAAAAAAATTAAGGAACATACGGAAGCTACGAAAGGGACATCTTTGTTTGTTTTTCGAAATTAAGAGAATTTCCGGGGAATATAAGTTAATTCCTAGAGACACTGAAAAGACTCGCTTAGCTCCGCATTTTAAAATCACATTTAGCTGTTAAGGTGGAGTGTAACGGTCTAAACCGTCCAGATTGAAATTTAGAGAGTAAGTTATTTTCGTCCAAGTATTTGTACACCTGATTGAAAATCGCTTTTTCAAAAGAGTTTAGCAATGACTGAAAGACGTAATATGGGCCTATAAATAGCTGGGTCTACCTTTGAGTCTGCCTTGAAGATTGGAGTGACCGTAGCGCTTTTCCAGTCACTGGGAAGAATTATACCAGTAGAAATGACAGAGTTAAAAACGTGCGTCATGGAGGCACGGAACTGAGAAGCCTTGATCATGAGAAGACGGGCTGATATACCATCACGGCCATCAGCTTTGTTTGTAGATAAATTGGCTACAAGTTTAGTTACCTCATCTACCGTTAATATCAGTTTCTCCTCAAAGTTCGTATGAGAAGGTTTAATAAAATCTCGAAAACTGACTCGAGGGGGATTAATCTTTGAGGTTAGGGTTGGACCAATTTCCGTAAAATAACTATTAAAAGCATAATAGACCTCGTAGGGATCACCGATGTCTTTGTCACCGATGTCTTTGTCATTGGAGTTATGGGATCTATTCATGGGTTGAAAATAGTGGTTGGGAGGCGATTAGTCTTCAACCTTTGGTTTTAAGGAAGCATGCGTTTATGGTACACTGATATGTCAAGATATTTTTAGGGAACTAGTTTAAAAAACAGCGAATTTGAACGCTTATCACTAATAATTAGTATTTTGGATAAGATGAATATATTTCTTCTTAACTCTTAATTCACTGATTTGATTTGATTGTCATCAATAATCATTGATAATAACAAGTTGATTCCATCCCAGGTGGCTTTAGCATCTTTACAAGTATTACTCTCAAAAGTAGGAGCGGGCGTGAACGAGACTGAATAATAGCGAAAGACTTATGATAGAGCCATGTTATATTTTGAGGTGACTTTTTCGTCGACCGTTAGTTTAGCTAGTAGTAATCTCGGATTTATTATTTAAGTACGTTCGACAATCGCTTTGGAAGCAAAGCAGACGGGTAGGGAAATAAACGTGTGAATCGACCACTTATTTAGTTTTCCAAAAGGTTTCAGTTATAATTGGTTTTCGTAGTCAATCCTAGAGTATACAAAATAGTTTATAACCAAAGTCAATCCTAATATATAAGGTCATAAGCGTACGTTGTTCAAAATCCCGGCAATATTAAAAGCATAGACAACATTTATGAATTAATGGACTTCCCCGATTTTATACACTTCTTGCTAGGCGCTAGGTCTTCAGTACAAAAATATATAGAATCGATCTGGTATCATAACCGTTACGGTAATTCGTGATGCGAGGAAAAACTCAAAGACCAATACTTGCCGGTTTCCCTGAGTTCGCGTAACCACACAGTGATTGCAAGCAATATTGTTGTTGATATGGTTCTTGATTTTCAGGTGGAGTTCTCAGGCTTGTTAAAAATAAGCAAACATTCCTTGCGGTGATGACTGAGCAGATATCATATTTTTCCGGAAAAAATTTTCCACCTCCCGCCAACAAGTGCTACATCCAAGACTGAATTGGCTCACAGCATCTGAGATTTGAGCTATTTCTTTAATTGTTGGACAACCGTGTGATTGTACGTGTCACAGTCGACCTTGGAGAGCATTTCCCATGATCATCTTCGGGTATACTCGGAAAAAATCCGAGTAATCTGACGACGACCTTTCGATTACTAGTTCGGATGCTCTACCGGTGAGTTGTACGAGACTCTTGGGAGCCAGGCCATAAACTGTCCAACCATACTGCCAGAATCATTATGTATGTTGCATAATTACGTAATTATTGCACCATGAGATTACGAGGTAAGTACCTCATAATCTCTTGATTGTACTGAAAGAGATATTACATGTTAAAAATGCAACAAATTAGATCCTAGCAGTCCGTATGGCGAGACAATTGTCCCCTGAACTCAGTTCAATGGCCTTGAGCTCCCACGAGTCTCCTAAAGCCCAGTTGTATAGCATACGAACTAGTAATCGGAATGTCGTATGTTCGACGACTGCAATGGAGCACTAGGATATTTTTCCCGATTTGTTTCCGAGTATCCCCGAGTGAACATGGAAAAATAAACCTCTTCCACTCACCGGGGTTAACAGCACCTTGCGAGATTAATAGAGTGGTGATTAAAACAAAGGTTCAGTTGAAATTAATGTATATTTATTGTGCGTGTCTGAGACGAATAAGAGCACTGAATGATCAAGTAATTTCATTTATCGAGTCCTTCACGGTAACAAGTGAGCCCAGCAAATTGGCCTGCTTCCAACTGTGTGGTGGCTTCATAGCTCACTTGGTAGAGGACCGTAGAGCATTGCAACAACATCGCACCGGCATCGCAGAGGTCATGGGAATCAACTGAATTTTTCAAATGTCTTTAGATCGACAATTGCTTAAACTCAGTTATCTCAGAGTTTCACTTGTTACTTAGCGAAACCGCACGTTGCAAGTCGTATTCTTCGTGGGCCATCCTAGCATATAAATCTGAGGCTTTTTTTGTCAAAAAAAAAAAACAGTGTCAAGGAGGCACGAGTAAACGAGAAATTCATTCATCTGCTTCTAGCACTTGAATGCCAGAACGTGCTGGAGTAAAATGATTGCAGTTGAAAAACGCACTTCAGTTAAGTTAGACGTCCTTCTAAGAACCAAACCATGGTTTCTTTTTCAGAATACGTTCCAGGAGCTCTTCCCTAATCCGCTAACATATGTTGACATTTTTGTTGCTTTGGCCTTCTCTCATGCTCTAGTTGTCACCTTTTGTTAGGAACGAAGATCTTCGACGAGGACATTAAACCATAAGGACTTTAAGGTCGGACGACGAGGATGACTACGAGTACGAATTTTCCGTTCTGATCACGCGCACTTCGGAAAATGTCGGCCTCCAAACCTTAAGCGCATGCTCAGTGCGGAAAACTCGCACTCGTACTGAGTCCTCCTCGTCCTCCGATCTAAACAACACGCTCTCTTCCTCAAATGAAGGATCATCCTTCATTGACAGTTAGCTCCAAATGAAGTATAGACCGTATTCATAAATGGCGGTCAAGAAATTATTCTTTTGTCTTTGTGCTAATCATCCTAACTATAGCCTCACTTTGAAACAAAAATTCTTTTGAATTTTGCTCGTGTTTACGAGGCTAGTTAGGATGATTAGCATAAAGACAAAAGAGTAATTACTTAGCCGCCATTTATGAATACGGTCTATTATCCTCCATTTTTATCACTCGGTCCCAGGACTTGTGGTAGCAGATAAAAAGGAAAATATGGAAAGGGAGTCCCTGGACAGGATTTGAACCCGGAGCTCCTACTTTTAAGAAACTGTTTTTATTCATTTAACCACTAATATATAGATCAACTGACCGGTAAGTGTGCCGATTATTTACCAAACCTAATTAGTATAAATATAATCATTGCTGAATAACGGTCAAGTCTGAGGATTTATTTTTAAATGGTTAGCTTTCTCTTGAAGTCTGATTTTTCACTGTGTAAGCTTGCTTTTTAGCGGGTGTTAATACACGTTTACAGCGGCATTTAAGGAAAAATTATTGACATTAAAAAAAATTTGACATCCTTGCAGTTAGTGATGTGGTAATCTAGTGGTTAAGTGAAAGGGTTATTAATCAAACGTTTCCAGGTTCGAGTCCCACAAGTCCAGACATTGCGTTTTAAAAAAATATGTTATTTTCCCATGATCCCTATCAAGCTTTCAGTGTCCAAAATGAACGATAATACCTCACTTGGAGCAAATTGACAATTAAGAATAATCCTTCAATTGAGGGAGACACCTGGTTGATCTAAAACTCCCTATTCTTTAGTGTCCATGCACGTCGAACATCTTGGTTCCTAAATAAAAGGTGACATGGGATAGGGTAGACAACTAGAGCAACAATCATAGACAAAAGTAGTTGGGAAGGTTATGTAAATGAACCACACCAGAGCTGTATTTCAACCTGCTTCTGTTAAAGGTCAAAAGAAATAGTTTCACTTTCTCTTACATAGCCCCCCTCCCCCTTATTCAATGTTGGAAGGTAACTCAACAATTTACCACTGAAACCATTCAGTTTTGCACAACATTGAAGGAGGGGGGAGGGGAGAAAAGCAATGAAGACTTCAAAAGTGCTAACCTTCCCAACAGTTTTGTCTAGGATTGAAGTTAATGAAGGCTAAGCTGAAATTCAAAGTGAATTTTATAAGAAAACAATTGGAAAATTTGTTATTTATTCAAATGAATGAAGAGGGTAGTTTCTAAAGAAACTGTGGTGCTGCATCGGTGGGGAAGTAGTATACAAAAATTTGGTTTTATCAACGGAGTTGATAATGTAAATTGGCCAACGTACAGAGATTCTGAAAGCTGACGTTTCGAGCGTTAACCCTTCGTCAGAGCGAATCGAGGAATTATGGGTTACGTGTAGTTTTTATAGTAGAGTAGGAGCTACGCTATTGGTGGTAACATGGCAACGTGAAAAATAGGAATATATTAGTTAAATGAAAAGCGTTCGTTAATACCGTGAGGATTAAGGGTGCCGATTTGGAAGATGAATTTTTGTTCTAGATTCTTGCGGCTTTCCGTCGTACCTAGATGTAGGGAAAGGCCGCAGATAGCCATACGTTTTATGGAGTGGTTAGGGAGATTAAAATGACGAGCGACTGGCTTAGATGCATCTTTGTCATTCTTCTCAACATCCCGAAGGTGTTCGCGGAATCGGTCACCTAGTCGTCTACCTGTCTCGCCAATGTATAATTTATTGCATTACGTACAGGTTATGCAATAAATGACATTTGCGGAGGTACATGTGAAACGATCGGTGATCTTAACAGATCGCTTAGGTCCCGATATCTTGCTAGTGTTAACAATGAAAAGACAAGTTTTGCATCGTGAGCGCGCGCATTTGAAAGTGCCGGGTTGCTCGTTAGTTTTGAGTGCGCTTCTAACTAAAAAGTTGCCTACGTTTTTTGAATGAAATAAGTGGAGGTTGCGAAAAGATTCTACCAGTCTCGGGATCATTTTGGAGTAATTTAAAATTAGTAAGAATGATGCTTTTGACTGCGTGATTATGCGGATGGAAAGTGAGGGTGAATGGAATTCTGTCATTGAAGTGAGATCTTTCTGGATTTTGGCATAAAACGAGGTATCCGACCATTTACCCCAAACCAAGACACTAAAACTTCAACAATTAATAGGTCCGCAAATTACCGACGACACTACATTGCATAGCCATAATACCGTAGTTACAATTCCAGAAAATCTTCCGCTTACTGACTCAGAGAAATCTGTTCTCAGTAAGGGCCTAAATTTTGTCCCTATTACCAAACGCACCAACGAATTTTCTATTAAGCAAGATGTTGAAAAATTCCTTCGCCGCGTTCTTTTAAAAGCCTTTTTTCATGACAAAGAGGACGATTCGGACACTTCTAACAAAGATATTTTTGAAACACTTCAAGTTCGCAAATCTAAATGGACTCCCCCAGAGGGACAATTTGCCTCTTTTGATTTTTTCACCAAAAAATGCCGTAACACTAAATTTTCCAACCTTTCCTCGGAAGAGTGAGCGGCGCTTAAAAATCTTAGTAAACGCAATGACATAGTTGTCAAATCGACCGACAAAGGCGGCGCGGTGAAATTAATTGTACTTAATTGTACTAAACTAAATATAACGTCAAGCGTAACGTTTGTTAAAGGAAAAAACCTTAATTGTCGGAACGCTTGAAAGAAAGAAAGAAATGAAACGTGTTCCTTTTTCATGAAAGCGGCAAACAGTTTATTCGTTTGTGCAAGGGTTGCTGAGTGAAGGCAAATTTTCGCCCCTATATATAGATTCAACTTAAAGCAATATATTCGCGTTGGATAAATAATTAGTCGGACAAAGGAACAAAAATCTTCAACCATGAGAACGCCTTATTTGTACATAACTGAAGGCTTGATGATAATTTCTAATGCAGATAATGACAGTGAGCTCCAGGTAATGATTACTAATAAGGCACTTTAAAATGAAGAAAACTCCATAATTTTTAAGGCTTCTGTCTTGAGACCACCCGTACAAATAACGCAGTCAAAAATAATACTAGTGCATTCTCGAAATATAAAATTCTTCCCGAAGGACGCGTTGACGTTTGCAGGTACTTTATTGGCCGTGTAGCACTTATATTTTAAACAGAAAATCTGTTTAAAATATAAGTGCTACACGGCCAACGTTTGTATAAGCGTAACCTTTCCTTGCACTTGTACATGTTAATTGCCGTGACTTTAACATCTTCAGTTCCCACGGCCTGCTCCCATCTGACCTTGTAGCTCAGTCGGTAGAGCGGCGGAGTAACCCGAAGGTCGTGGGTTCAATTGCCACCTGGATCAGAGTTTTTCTCTGTCCTTGTGTGGGCCCAGTTTCATCAGCAGGGCTAACGCTCACATGGTTTAAATGGGATAGAAATCTAGCACTTCCGTTACACTACACTCTCTTCAGTTAATTCGGTTAATTATAATATTAGCCGAGCTTACACCACCCTGGCTTAACATGCACGTTTTAACAGGATAATTTTTTCCTTGGGAAATTAGCTAGGGTTTTCAATAAGCTCATTTTCTAAGATAACACTTTCCAGAGGAATTTAAGGTAGTAACTTTTAAAGCTGAGTGATTTTTGTCGGAGTAAACACGGATGATATAGATGTATCTGCGGTTTGCTTCCTCTTTCTTTTCTTGTCTTGAAGCTTTTATACGCCGCTTACAAATTGTATGGATAATCAACTATATTACTAGCTGATCGATGAAAGCGCTTGAACTCTATCCTTCTTACTGGTAACTTTAGCCGAGAATTGAGGAAGAAGAAATGATCCCTCAATGTGCATTTCTACAGTGTTATAGAGATCATAAGTTCGAATCCTGCTTTGTTGGTTGTTGCCAAGCAACTCGGCTTTTGCTCTCGGTCGCTTAACCATAAAAACCTGGGTACATTTTTCCGAGGAAAAATCCATTGCTCGTAAAATTGCAACTTCACCTCCTCAAGTCTATCCGATAAACCTGAAAAAACCTTGGTATAACCACGACAATCGACATTAACTGTTTGTGTGGTCTTAACTGTGATATTCATCACGTGTTTTAAATTAACTCCAAAAGCGTTATTTTAGACGATGATTTGGCAGTGGAGTAAAGCTGGCAAGCTTTACAAGACTCAGTTAAATTCTGCTAATTCTTAGTATTTATGGCTGCAAGATTCAGCCACAAGTATTAATTGTGACAATTACAACCAAGTATGAAGTAATTTTTTTCGTTGTAGAATTTCCGAAATGTTGAACGTTCGTACGGTGCATGTTACAAGAAAGAAAAGAAACGTGCAAGAATCCGACGTCTACCTCAGGACACGTGGCAAAAAATGGAATCAAAAGTTAAATTCAAAAAAGAAAAATAGAGTATTAATAAAGAGAATGGTTTGCGCAAAACTTGACAAAGTAACCTTAAAGGAATTAAGATGTCCAAGGCGAGTTAATATTGGACTTCAAACAAATTGGTTAACGTTATTTCAATTAAAGAAAAGCGCACTCGCGTGAAAAACGAAAGCGCATGATAAGAATAAATCCCTTTATTTGCGAGACAAAAAACAATTCTAACGACTTGTTCCAGTTCTACAGGGAAATGTGAAGCAAGCTACAAATCAAAATTGTCTTGTAATCCGCCGATTACCATATATGCACTCTAACAACTTCGATAGGACCTTTTTTCTTAATTACATGCACCTTAATTCATGATAGGTACAAATAAGTTGTCAGAGAGAAATATAGAGAAAGGTTTAAGCCTACGGAGAATTACCCCGAAAATGGGTAAAAATGGTCGGATTCTCTACAAAATTGCTCTATTGGGGCCATACGTGTTATATGAATTGTCAGTACATATATATTGTTGCTGATGAAGTTCGGTTGAGCCGAACGAAACACCACTTTTTAAGAACCTTTTTGATTGAGCAGTGAGTCCTGGAAATTATTTTACTAGTTTTTTGAGTATTTACATATATATTGTTTGTGATGTTGCACATTCTCTAGCCACTTTTCGAGTGAAACCCGTAGCAAAAATGTAATCCGTTGCAATGCTGAGTTTTTCAGGCTTCTCTACGCAATTGCAAAAATGGCGCTCATAACTGCGAAGATCATAGCTTCACTTAAAAAGCAATGCGTAGTTTTACGTATTTTGATTTATCTTTCTTATGTGAACGGAAGTGTTAATAGAAACTGCGCAAAGGGAGTTAACAGCGGAAGGTGTTGGTTGAATCTGTCACGTACAAAATGGCATTAGGAACCGTGATTGGTTGAGTGCAACTAGTTTACCCGAGAGAAACCCTCTTATGTTGTGACGGAATTAAAAATCACAGAATGTGATGTCCATGGCTAATGTACTTTTCTAGAAATAAACACCGTGCAAACGAACGAAGTCCTTGCGTGCTAACGATTATGGGCCGGTATGTTTCAGTTTTTCATTGACGGGAGTAGGTCGGATATTTTTAATTAGATTTCGAGAACAATGAAGATGACTCACTCTGTTGCAATCA
The DNA here is from genome assembly GCF_036669925.1 of Montipora capricornis. Taxonomy (NCBI): domain Eukaryota; kingdom Metazoa; phylum Cnidaria; class Anthozoa; order Scleractinia; family Acroporidae; genus Montipora; species Montipora capricornis. Next base: position 34,900,671 of record NC_090886.1, read on the forward strand.
GTTTTCATTCTGTTTATGTAGTAAAGTAATTCTTGCATGGAAATACTTTACGGACAAATGTTACGTTTGTTATCTCCAATTAAACTGAATGTGAAAAGTGCCAGCACGTCGCTGATCAAATCAATGTTGTTGACGACCAGAGACAAGTTTACAAACTTCTGTCGCAACAGTAATTTTTGTTCTGTCGCGTCAGACACAAACGTTATGCCAGAGAAATTTGAAGTTAGGCACAAGTGATTTCGCGGCCTTTTGCGTTGATTTTGTAGCTACAGTCATGTGACTAACAAGAGTCAAATGATTGAACTTAAAGTGCTATTACGACCAAAAAAAATAAAATAGTTGAACTATTTAATTATTCTTTGGACTTTGGACTGGTTTTCACTAGTGACGCAAGCATAAGTAGGTATATAATACTAGTGAAAACGAACGTCGACATGCTAAGCACCAAAATTAACCACGGCATCCGCCATTTTATTCAGATGCTCAGACAAGGAGAATCTGGAAGGAGTGCTTTAATTAGCCAGACGTAGCAAATTTCCTTGTGCTTATGCTGCGTTTCGTTTTCACACGACGCAAGCGATCGCAAGCATAAGCGCAGCAAGCACAAGGAAATGGAAAATTTTTTATCCTTGTTTTTGTGCTTGCGCTGTGCTAATGCTTGCGTCGACCCCGTTTTCATGGTGAAATAAGCGTTCTTATGCTTGTGCTTGTACTTTGCGACGCTAGTGAAAACCAGGCTTATGTTATCCAAACACTAAGTGAAGAAAGCCTTGATTTAAAAAAGATACCTTTTTTTTTTCATGGTAATTTTTCAGTCCTATTTAATGGTCCGCATTGCTAACTTTAACATCTTGAGAGAGCTGGATGGAGGAGAAAATGGCGTCAAAGACTTCAATGACTAGTTTAAGACTGCAATGAGTGCGTACGCTGTAGAATTAAAAGGCAGCAGGAGAGTTTCGGGCTTTCAAACTTTAAAACTCGTGTTTTTGCATATACAACGAGCTGCGTTCACGTGCTGAAATTTTAAGCTAGCGAGTAAATGACGTCACTTTTTTCCTTGACTGTGCAGTTGTTTCGACAGAAAAATTTATCATCGGATGGTCATTTCTGGTCGATCGCTATTTTGCAGAGTACAGCAACGAAATGCAGCTAAAAAGTTTGCCGCACGTGCAGAGCACGATTACTTTTTTACTCTTTATCCAATAATATTAGGAAGCTTAAACACCAAACGTTTTTGAGCCACGGACAGAAACTGAAAGTGAATTTATATGACTACAACGTGAGCGGGCAAGATGAACCAAATTCCGTGCTGTAATTGGCTACCCGAAGCGGGCAAGATGGAGCTGTCTTGCCCGCTCGGGATTTCTTGCTTGGTCCCGCAAGATCAAAGACCATTTTTTGTTTTATTATCCCATATAATAAAGCCTTTATTGACCAAGCTTGTTCGGTCAAGATGGCTGGATATTGGCGTTGTTCTTTCTTTGCGTGTTTATAGACCTCGAGGAAACAAACACGCAAAAAAAGAACTTGGCCAATATCCAGCCATCTTGACCGAACAAGCTTGGTCAATAACCCATATGATCGCGTAGTAGCCAAAACGCGGGGCCAAGGCCGGGGTGCCTTTTTTTTCTTCAAAATTTATTTCTTTCAATTTTTGTCGTTATTCTCGTGTACTGTTATTTTCGAATGAGCGGCATCTGTGCTTCATTTATGGTGGAAATTAGTCAAAAAAATTAAGGAACATACGGAAGCTACGAAAGGGACATCTTTGTTTGTTTTTCGAAATTAAGAGAATTTCCGGGGAATATAAGTTAATTCCTAGAGACACTGAAAAGACTCGCTGAGCTCCGCATTTTAAAATCACATTTAGTTGTTAAGGTGGAGTGTAACGGTCTAAACCGTCCAGATTGAAATTTAGAGAGTAAGTTATTTTCGTCCAAGTATTTGTACACCTGATAGAAAATCGCTTTTTCAAAAGAGTTTAGCAATGACTGAAAGACGTAATATGGGCCTATAAATAGCTGGGTCTACCTTTGAGTCTGCCTTGAAGATTGGAGTGACCGTAGCGCTTTTCCAGTCACTGGGAAGAATTATACCAGTAGAAATGACAGAGTTAAAAACGTGCGTCATGGAGGCACGGAACTGAGAAGCCTTGATCATGAGAAGACGGGCTGATATACCATCACGGCCATCAGCTTTGTTTGTAGATAAATTGGCTACAAGTTTAGTTACCTCATCTACCGTTAATATCAGGTTCTCCTCAAAGTTCGTATGAGAAGATTTAATAAAATCTCGAAAACTGACTCGAGGGGGATTAATCTTTGAAGCCAGGGTTGGACCAATTTCCTTAAAATAACTATTAAAAGCATAACAGACCTCGTAGGGATCACCGATGTCTTTGTCACCGATGTCACTGATGTCTTTGTCTTAGGAGTTATGGGATCTAGGATTTTATTCATGGATTGAAAATAATAGGCTGGGAGGGGATTAGTCTTTAACCTTTTGTTTTAAGGAAGCATGGGTTTATGGGATACTGATATGTCAAGATATTTTTAGGGAACTAGGGAATTAGTATTTTGGATCAGATTAATATATTCCTTCTTCACTTTTAATTCACTGATTTGATTTGATTGTCATCAATAATCAATTTCGTAACTTGGATTTTTTCTTTCTTTCTTGATAATAACAAGTTGATTCCATCCCAGGTGGCTTTAATATCTTTACAAGTATTACTCTCAAAAGTAGGAGCGGGCGTGAACGAGACTGAATAATAGCAAAAGACTTATGATAGAGCCAAGTTATATTTTGAGGTGACTTTTTCGTCGACCGTTAGTTTAGCTAGTAGTAATCTTGGATTTATTATTTAAGTATGTTCGACAATCGCTTTGGAAGCAAAGCAGACGGGTAGGGAAATAAACGTGTGAATCGACCACTTATTTAGTTTTCTAAAAGGTTTCAGTCATAATTGGTTTTCGTAGTCAAAACTAGGGTATACAAAATGGTTTATAACCAAAGTCAATCCTAATATATAACGTCATGTCCGATAAGCGTACGTAGTTCAAAATCCCGGCAATATTAAAAGCATAGACAACATTTATGAATTAATGGACTTCCCCGATTTTATACACTTCTTGCTAGGCGCTAAGTCTTCAGTACAAAAATATATAGAATCGATCTGGTATCATAAGTGACAACCGTTACGGTAATTCGTGATGCGAGGAAAAACTCAAAGACCAATATTTGCCGGTTTCCCTGAGTTCGCGTAACCACACAGTGATTGCAAGCAA
>NC_090886.1:34911457-34918957 GCF_036669925.1 Montipora capricornis
GAGGAAAAACTAGTAAGAAAAAGATTTTTAGCCAGATACTAAGGAGTAACCCTGGTGTGTGCTGTTAACGCAAGTTTTTATCATGGAAAATTTGCCACAAAGTTATCCTCGTCACAAAAAACTGGCCTTTCGTAATTTCTTGTCAAAGCAACGGTATGATGTAAATAAGAGAACACTGAGATTTTATATTTGCAAATTACCTGTCCTCTTTTCGCTAAATTCAAACTTTACATCTCTATGCAATACGCGCATTCAAAAACTTCCTCATATTACTGTATAAGAGTTTTTGAGGGTTTTCCTGCTTCTATGAAAAATACGTTTTCTCTCCCGTCCTCTTCTCAGGCATGATCTTCGCGGAAATTACATTGTCCCCCAATAAACGTAGAACAACCAGTTATGGTCTTAGTTCTTTTTTCTTACGTGTCAGCTAAGTTGCGGAATGCGCTAACTGATTTTATCCTTACTTGTCCACTGAGTTTACTGGTTGCTTTCCAAAGAGAATCCAGGGCTGCATTTTGTACAGCGGCTTTTCTTTTTAATTAATATCTGTTTAAATATTATGTATTTAGTATGTATCTCTATATACTATGTATTTTAGCTGTGGCTGTAAATGTAATGTCTCGAAGATATTAGCTCTTGTAGTTATTCTGAAATTCGAGATGAAATAAAGGTTATGCATGCAATCCATGTACTTATGTTACTTTTAGTAGGGCGCGTGCGCACACTTTGTAATCTGCGACTTCAGTGCTTACCATATGAAAGGTAAAATGACTTTTCCTTGAATATTTCTGCCCCGGTTTATGATTATGCGGGAAATGAAGATCTTAATAGGTGTTATTGAAATCGAAAAAGAAAATTGGAGGTAACCACCCATTTTTCAAAGATAATTCATGAACAATATTTGTAAAAAGCTTTAAAATACAAAGCCATGTATGGCGTTCTCTCTCAGAATGAAGCTTAATTATCCCTGAAAAATGCATGATTGCCTCCAATTTTCTTCTTGGATACCAATAGTACTTACTAAGATCTACTTTCTCTACATAGTTTTAAACTGCGCAAAAATATCCCTGAATTAGTAAGCATCACCGATAGGAAATCTGAGTATCTCGAAATGCGCAGAACGAGTGCGCAATAACAATAGTAGGCACTTGATTTTGCTTTTTGTGCATCCCAAGGAAACGCCATTAGGCGTCTTGTTTTACTTTTTTTTGTGTGTGTTTGGGGTAGGGGTTCATTTGTGGTCTTACATACCGGCCTGGGAGTGTGAAAAACGAAGACCCTACCGTAATCCACGACACACAGTTTATCGATCGCACATGAATGATTTGTTTCGTACGTTATTTTTCCGGAGGGGTCTTCGGTCTTCGTTTTCCGCACACCCTGACATGAAAGCATGAAAATTCTCTTGTTCTAAACTTACTTCTCTTGCTCTGCGAGCAGTCCTTCTTTATTTCCTTCGTCGATCTTGTGAGCGAGCGCGAAGCGCGAGCGAGCGAAAATTGGGGCGAGCGGAAGTGTCCAGCGAGACTAAAATCCCAATTCCAATGCATTTTAATCCTCTTTAAACTTGACCACCCCTGCCTCTTTTTGTCTTTGTAGTTTTATTCAAATCTTCCTTCACTGTTCTAAATAGTTACTTTTACGCTTCGCTTAATTTGGTTTGCCAGTTCTGTCACTGAATTTGGCTAAATTTCGAGACACTTTAAAAGTGTGACCATTCAAAAGAAAGCTACAAAGAAGTACTTTCACGCTATGCTGTCTTTATTCTGTTGTAATGCTCAGAATTTCTACTATAAAAATTCGAAGCCTTTGAGTTGACTCCAGCGTCGAAGATGCGATTCACACTGTGCAATCAAAACAAATCTCAATTTAAAGCTTCAAAAACTGCTGATAAGTTACAATTCAAAAATCAAAATAAAAGTGCATATAAAAAGAACACATTGAATCTCTTTCTTGTGAAATTGTCCTTTTCTCAAAATTCGGCGCGCTTTGTGCACTTTGTGCTCTGGCTTGAAAAAGATCCATAACACGATCTTGTGGGTGATTTTGAATTTGTACAACTGAGCTCTTTCCTTGAAGTGCTACTATGACAAAAAAAATCATTTCCTTTTAAAAGCGTATTATTTTGCTTAACACCTGACGGGCAAAATTTTGAGGTAACATTTTTATTGCGCGTAAGTTTTGGATTTCACGGTCAGCCATTTACCACGTTCAAAAATGACCGATTGGTTGGGATCTAGGGAAAGTGACGTCATTTAATCAGTAACTTAAAATTTCAGCGTGTAAACGCAGCTTATTATATATGCAAAACACTGGTTTAATTACGTCTGAAAGCCCAGAACTCCCGTGCTGCGTATTAATTCAGCCGCGTACACATGCATTTCAAGACTTTCATTTTCATTTTCGCCTCGATCGGACTCTCTCAAGAGTTTAAAGTTAATAATGGCAGACAATTAAACATGAATATCCCAGTTAAAATAAACAGGTGCCTTTTTGAAATCAAGGATTAAAACTTGGGTCACTTAGTGTTAGCTAAGTTTTGAAATCCAAAGAAAAATAATTGATTTTTTGGTCATAGTAGCACTTTTTTTAGGAAATAACGGTGTTTACTCTTAAAGAGCTACAGTGATCCGTCGGTGAGGAAGAAAAACACGGAAATTTGGTAGACTTAATTTTTGCGTTAGCCCTTCGTAGAGCGGAAAGAGGAGAACACTTGGCGACCGCTTCCGAGAGCGCCTAAGCGGGGTTGACAAAAGTGCCAAAGACGTCACGGAGCGCCATTTCAACCGGCATGGCCACCCACGCCGAACTTTGACTGTCTGCAGCCACGTAGGCTCTTCACCTGGGAAACACGAAAGCGACAAAAAAGGAAGCAAACTCAGTAGTAAAAAAGTATTTCTCAAATCGGTACTCTCTGTTCCCACGAGGTTAATGGATATCTCTCATCCCATTCATTTAAAAAGACAGCCTCGCTCCCAAGGGCCCTCTTCCTCTCCATCCGCTCATGTGAACGAGGTTGTTAATATTGTTGTTTTCCGTTGCTATGCTCACACAAAAAGCCACAATACCTCGATAAGCTCCGCTTGAAACGTTGGTCATTTTCATGTACCGGTTCGTTTGAAACTACCAACTTTCCATGTTTCCCTCTTGAGACCCCGTTCACATTACACGTAGACAAGCACCGTTCAATTTAGGCCTTTATTTTACTGTTAAAGGATTGAAAAGGCCTCTGGTAAATGAAAAGGGACATAAAATGAGTCCAGAATCGGTTTTACGCATTCACGTGGTACAAAATAAAAAATCTTTGACGGGAGGACATCGAGAACGCACAAAAACGCAAAATGTGAAGGGAAAACGGCTGAATCCTCGTATTGACAAATCTCCATTGTAAAACAGAACAGGTTAAGCTTCAGCTAAAGCCTTGGTTCTCCTTTCCTTTACTAGTGGCGTTTTTCTTGTGTCGTCGCGGCTCTTTGCCGAACTCGTGTCCAGGCCTATCCAGATTCCTGGCATTCGCACTTCCGTTTCCGCCCTGCAGTCGGGATGTGGTGTAATTATAAATTCATTGAATTAACATGAGAGCCTCTGCCCCTCTTCCCACAGTACATGGCTGTGACGGGCTTCTCCGCAGCTTCCCTTTTTGTTTAGGAAGTCTTTCTAATGTTTTCAGTAAATCGCCGAAAGTTGGCCGTTTTTCGGGGTCATACGCCCAGCAAACAGTCAGGGTATCCTGCAAAAACCAAAACCATGACCTTGATATCTTGAGCTCTTCGCTTACGTCAAACTGATGTTACCCACAATAAACTGGTCATGCTTATCACCTGTACTTGCACAGCCTTAGAGACTGAACTCCGAAGCAAGCAGCCCTAAGGGATCGCAACGAAAGCATTTCTGATGAAGCGCCAATGGCTACCGCTAGGCGGTTCATGTGTGACCCTGGACGACAGCACCACAGCCAGATGTAATTTGCTGGGAGTCGATTTTGATGAGGGACGAAAAGGGAAAATGGGAGTATCCTGGCAAAAGCCCTCGACTCGACTCGAAAGAGGAAGGAGACGCTGCTGAGACGATACTCGATACTCAGAAAGGGCCGAAACGTTTCGGGACTATCGAGACCATCGAGAAATGGGCCCTCTAAGGTCGTAACTTCCACTTCCAATGACCAGAGAACGAAAGCGAGGTTAAGCACAAACGCCGCTATTTTGGATTTGATGATGTCCAAAAGGTCACCATAAGGGTGGCAAAAAAATCACGCAAGATAATTGAAAATCCATGTCCCGGATAGTTAAAAATACACAAGGATTTTTTGAAGGAAATAATTCGTGTTAAAGGGTTTCACTTCGACTTTTCTCAAATGCAAATTTAAAGTCGGTTTTACGTCCCCAATCAAATACCGTTGAACTCCCAGCAACAGGTTTATCCTCAGTTTGGCAGTGACCCCTATCATCTTTCCATGCTACAATCTTGAGCAAAACAGTTGCAGACGTAAAACGACACCAAGTTTGTAATCTTTTCTGTTTAGCGAGAATTTCTGTTTCTCTTCATGGCCTTTATCAATGCCAAAAATCGCAAACCGGTTATTCATACAGCATCCATCGCGCCTGGGGAGCTTAATTTCTCACCTGTCTGTCTGCGGCTTTTTTTCTAAGAAGACCAAGAAACAAGCGCAGATTTCACGTTTTTTTAAGGGAGCTCTGTCCAAAATGTTTAATCCCATGAAGTTTCTTACCTTGACTTCCCGAGGTACATCCACATTGCTAAGTGAAGGTTTCACGCCTTTTCCGACCTGCCAGATCATGGCCTCTGGGATCTGCTTCCTGAACGGCCAGGCGCCACTACACATCTCATACCATACAGTCCTGCAAAAATTAGAAAAAAAAATTAGCATGGTTTTATATAAGGTTTACAATACCAGTGAGCGGCAGAGTTGTATAACATCTACGGGCTCTGTGACGGTCGCCTCCTGTCTGACCTTGTAGCTCAGTCGGTAGAGCAACGGCCAATCTAATACGCCACTTTCGATATATTAAAATTCAGCGCGAAAGAGAGGTTTAGAGGACAAAGACAAAGGAAAGTGGTTGATACGCTAATATCTTTCACATTCATTGCAACTTGTTTCTCTGCCTCAATATCAAGCTGAATATTGATATTTCGCGTCGGCTAATGCATTTTTCGCGCTCTGATTGGTTCACTCAGCCTCGGTTATCACCTCATATACCTTAGTTTGACCTTGCATGGTAAATGATTGCGCTAAGCGTTGCTAAACTAAAATTTTTTTCGCCGGAAAGCGAAATTTCTCTCGGAATAAAGCAAAATGAAATGTTTTTGTGGAAAGTTTGGATCAATTCCGACGCTTAGAAGTTGGATATTCCCCAGTTTTAGTTGGGGAATATTCGGTCACTTGACGCGTTAAGGCCAATCGCGTGTGAGCGAATATAATTTCTTTCAATCTTTGACAATCAATTGATTTTTATTAATATTATTATTTATTTATTTATTTATTTATTTTTATGCTACTTCATTTTATTCCGATTCTATTCTATTTTATTGTTGAAGTAAATTTTGGTATTTTGTATCTAGTTTTAGCTTTAATAGTATTTGCTCGCTCAACTAGCACCAGTGTGCTATATATTGTCAGTGAGTTTGAATAAAGAATGTGTTCTATTCTATTCTACTTGACTGACCGAATCAGACCAGCCTCCGAACGATCGAACGATCAGTCAGTCAGTCAGTCAGTCAGTCAGTCAGCCAGCCAGCCAGCCAGCCAGCCAGCCAGCCAGTCAGTCAGTCAGCGGGGGCACCTACACAATAAACTACATGTCTTTGCCTAAATGTATCGTGGCCGAAGTATGGTAACTATTAGATATTGGTAGAATCTCTGTTTACAATAACTACCATTAGCAAGTGCCCATCATTTTCTTCTTGTTGGTTTGCACTCATGTGATCAACAGCCATGTTTTTCAATTAAAACAAAAGAAAACATTTGCATGATAACAGACTTCAATTCCCAGAGGATTAGGTCGGCACATCAACATGGCCGCCGTTTCTTTGTTTGGGGACACCAATATGGTGGCCGTGACGTCACGTGAAAACCAAAAATTGATCCGCCTGGAAACCGCAATGAATATCTAAAGTGAATTTCATAATTAACTATAGCTGAAAATCTGGGCTCAATACACCAGAAAATCTCTCAGGGGCTGTTGCTTTAAAAATGTACAATTGATAAATATGTATGAATTCATTAGCGCTTTTGACACCCATTATCTTCCCAGGTGTTGACGACTAAATTTCACCGATTATCGAAAATAAAAAGATAACTAACTTTAAAAGTTCTTTGAACTTTTGAAGCAAATTTGTTGATAACATGATGTGTTCAAGCAACCTCGTATGTTCCTGACACAAGGTGAAAACAGTAATGTCAGCAAAGAATCCCTTGATACCAATCGAAATGCGCGTTAACAAGCTCTAACAACTCACCCAAAAGCATACATATCCGTCGCCATGGTGAACTGTGATGAATCAGGAGCGTCTTGTAGTGTCGTAAGAGAGCGAAGTATTTCCGGCGCTAAATAAGGCAACCATCCCTCGGGAATTAACAGCCAACCAGGTCTAACAGACTTCGTGGTTAGACCAGCCACGCTGAATAAACCAAAGTCTGTGATTACGACACGATTTCCAGATTCAATGAACACATTCTTTGAACGAAGGTCGGTGTGGACGATTCCTCGTGCGTGGAGATAACCCATGCCCTGTTACAAAATTTTCCAGTTACTAGAATGAAGTTTCTATAGCTGTAACTATTTCATTTCATCCTCACACAACATTTCAATATAACGGTTCCGATCGTTTGAAAATTCTACCGTAATACGACCAAAACGAACCACTTAAACAATCATACGAAACCATACTTTTCATGCTGGCGATTTGATGCAGGAGCATTCGTTTATCTTGTCCTCATTCATACTCAAATCATTTGCTCCTATCGTCAATCACGCCTTTCCGAATTCTTTGTTCGTTTATTCGGTCCACAGGTCGCTTTCATCTTCGTCTTCCCTCGTTCGCTAGATCGACCAATCGTTCGTCCGCTCATTGAGCGCAGTAATCATATTAATTTATACCAATTTGAACTTAAGTTAATAATAAAAGGCGATCGAGCAGTTTTCAATTCAATATCGAAAAACAAATACCAAAGTCATTACTTCGACCAATCACAACAGGAGCAAACGGAGCAATAAGGAAATCCAAATTCGTAAACATTCCATGTAACTTGCTCAAAGCCCGGGCAAGGCTTTGGTTTCCTTTCTCATTGGCAATTTGATAAACAGGCGCCACATTTTCAAACCAATCACTAAGTCTAGCAATTGCAATCGCGTAATTACTTTCGACGGTCTTCTGAAAACTGCTCTAAAGAGAAGACACATTGTATCAATAACAAAAATTAAAATATTCTCACCTGAGAAATCTGTGTACAAAATTGCGAAATTTTTTCGGGAGGTAGGT
>NC_090886.1:34923957-34931457 GCF_036669925.1 Montipora capricornis
TGTCGTAAAACTACACAATAATTTTGCTTTTTGTCATCTTGACATGTTTAAAAACTAGCATGTCGGATGGCAATTTCGTTCGGGCACGAAAGGTTTTCGGGAATTTCGAGAAACGGGCCCCATGCAGGAGAGAGACAACTTTTAAATACAAAACAACGATTTTCAATGTTGCAGGGCATGTTTCGGAAAAAAAGTTCTGCCTTCTTCAGTTCAAGCGTCACACCTTTCCAGCTCAAGATAAGTGAAGCCTGACACATTTTGTGGGAAAAACCTTTCCTGAAACATCAACTTCACCATGTTAACTTTGGCCCAAATCTGTACTTTTCACGCTTTATACATTGAAAATCGTTGCTTTATATTCTAGGATAGCCCTAAATGAAAACTCCTTGGAACCCGCTTTTGTCAAGCCCTCCCTGCAAGTCTTGATACCAACTCTTTGTGTTTTTTCTAAAATCAACACGGTTTTTCCCTTGAGTTCACTTTTCTTTACACAAAAAGAAGCTTTCCCTGGCCGGTCTGACCCGTCAGTTTGCAAAGAATATGAAAAAATTTGAAGGAACACTTGCATGATAACCCCTCGCATTCTTCTAGAGAAGTGTATATCATCCTCGAAGTGTTAATTTGAAGGCGTTGTAGAGTTAGTCTTTCCAAATACCAGGACTGGCCGGTCAGTTCTGTCAAATGGAAAGCCGGAGTCTTAAGTAATTGTTTTATCACCTTTCTTTTTCAGGTCGTTCCAAGACATTAAAATATTTTGCATTTAATCTTCCATTAGACAATTGGTGGCTGTTTTGAGCAGAGTGACCAACTTCTGTCATCATTAAACTGAATTTAATCTCAGGCTTCAAAGAATCAGTCTTTAGTTACTTCAGTTTAGGGAAAAAAGTAGCCACCGCGACATCACGTGAAAACACTTCCGGAATAAGAATACGTAGAGTCATGATTTAAAAACGGTATGTCTAGCGTTTTGAAGCAAAAAGGATAAAAAAAGATATGTTTAAAACGGCATTTTAGAAGATGTATGACAATTTAAATGTGGACCTCCGTAAAAACGAAGGATTTCTAACTTCTATTCCATGTATTCCTATTCCGAAATACGTTCAATCGAACGCGTTATTCAAACTACTGACTTGACAACATCGTTGGTTAATTCTGACTTAAATCTTGATTTAATTTAGTTTATTTCTTTAGTTTCAGGGCCTACTTGAACAGCATTTAATGTACTGGTGTAATATTTAATATTACATTACTTACAAGTATTTTAGCGCTTACTTACATGTAAATCCCATAGCATGTGCGCTTTTCCAACCTTTTATTAAAAAAGCCATACAGATCGAAGTAAGTCCAAACTACTAATCAGGTTTAACATTTATTTAACTGTGTTAAATTTTAGCGCAGCTCCTCTTACCGTTTTTAAGGGGAACCTCCACTAAAACAAGAATTTTACTTTAAAAGATTGAGCATAATGTTTGCAATCAAAATCGTCCGATCTTTTTCCAACGCCAGCGTTTGTATCCGAAAGAGACAATTTTCGAAAACACTTGTTTTCAAATATCCCGGCGCGGCCATTTGAATAATTGTGACACGTAATGGTTGCTTTATTGTATTCACACAATGAGGTTTTGTTTGGAAAACGTAGGGCAACAATTATACATCATAATTATTCAAAATGGCAGCCCGGGAAATTTGAAACCCAAAAAACAAGCGTTTTTGAAATTTGTTTATTTCGGATACAAACGCTAACATTAGAAAACGTTCGAGCAATTTTGATGGTAAGTATAATTTTCAGTATTTTAAAATTATATTCTTGTTTTAGTTACGACAAAATTAAAATGGAGCACTTTTCAGTTGAGTGCCGCAAGTTTTGCTGGTCAAGACATGACCTGCGATCAGGCGTACTTTTCTTTAGATAAGGTGCGAAAAGGTACGCCTAATACAATTTCTCAACGAGTCGCCGCCTGCCGCCCACCTGTTAAGAGTGATGTTATCATGTGTCACGCTACAAATGTAAGGCAATCCGATTTTACCGGAAATTACCTGCATGTTTCGATTCAAGGAAAGATGACGAAACAAAATAGACCTCTACCCGGAATGTCTGCGAAGTCAGACTTTATCCATGCAATCAAATCTATTTCTGCAAATCCCGCTTGAAAATTGTTGCGGGTTCTCTTTTCTACCCATCAATTAACAAAGAATTTTGTTAATTGCATTCCCTCTGCTGTTCCGTTAAAGATTTTTGAAAAAAAACCCGAATACAACTCAACAGCAGCTGTAAACAGAGCCTAAACATCATTCCTGTTCAATCCCTTCATGCGGGCATAATTTTATCTTCTTCTACATGTAACCGATTTTACTAGAAGTATGATTTGCAGTTCTGTAACCAATCGGAGCGAAGCTCCAAAAACTCATTGTTTTTCGGCCAATGAGAGTAAAGTCCAGATTCTGGACTACGGGCAGACGACTCGTTTAGTTTTGTAGCAGGCGTATCATTTCGCGCCTTGTCTAAGGAAAAGTACGGCTGATCGCAGGTTAGTCAAGAAATCGCGCATCACTCTTTCAAGCTTTTAACTTTCGTTTTCTTCAGCTAAGCAATGCCTCCTTTTGAGGTTTATTCGACTCACAGTTAAAAACATATTGTTTAATATCCACTATTTAACGTCTTTCAGTTTAAATTTTGAAACCGTTCCTGCCGAAGAATTATTTTAGCACTTATTCTGGAAAAAGAGGGATCTGTTTGGGGCATTAATTGGGACAATGTACATTAAAATCAATTCAAAGCAAATAAAACTTTCTTTTAAACAAACAAACAAAACAACAACAATTGAGCAAAGATTTAAAATCATCATTTAGTCACAGAGGCTCTACTATAATAAACACGTACTAGAGGATAAAATTTGAAAAGATTAGAGTTTATTTGAATACTAGCCACCGTTTAAATAACATGGATCGCCTTTTGAAGGAAATAAAGTTTGATAAATAAGAATTTGGCATCGTTTGATGTTACTTACGTTTCAGCGAAGAAAAACATTATGTGACTTTCAAGTTATTACTCAAGACAGCTGCGCGAGAGTTAAGAGGAATTGAATTGCACTTGTAACCCTGTGACTTGTATTCGTTCAGTATTCTTCAAACCAGGGGCCCGTTTCTCGAAAGTTCCGAAAACTTTTCGGGCCCGAAAAGCCATTTGTGAAACTGCCAACCGCTTGTTTTGGAAAGCCGATCTTTAAACGTGTTTTCAAGGTAACAAAACTAAAAATGACTGTGAAGTTTGACGACTTAAGTCCACTCCGTTCTTGAGATACAAAGCGAATTATGACACCCAAAAATGGCCCGTAAAGTTTCGGGACTTTCGAGAAACGGGCCCCAGAATAGTGCACAACCCACGGGTTCGATAGTGATGGCACGTTAATTTAGGGTTTTCCTTACGTCACTAGCGCCCAATAAAAGCAGTCTCAGCCGATTCGTACGGATAATTACCTCACGGCGTCCCCATGTTCTTGTATGGGAGTCAAAGTCAGAGATCTGTTTGTCCAAAATATCAACACTTGGAACATCGTCTCCAGATAGAGTCTTCATCGTTTAAAGAAAAATAGCAAAACAACAAATGAGAAAACAATGGCGGCGCTCGACTACTGAAAAAACTAATGCTTTGTAATTGAACCCATTTGTTGGAGGAGGGGGAGGGGAGGGGGGGGGGGCATTTCTTCAATAATCCAATCCCCTATTTGTTAAAAAGTGGATGAATAATATCACTCATGATATCGCCAAGTTATTGTTGGGAAGGTGGAGACGCCACAGAACTCTGTAAAATAATAATTATCTTGATTCAATAATAAAACCATTTCGTATGATATGACAAATTATTAGGGTGAGGGAAGGTGGATAAGAGCCCCCCTCGATCTGCATAATTCTCCAAATCATACTAAGCTCTACCAGATGCAAATTTGTGAATTATACTAATTCGCAATATTTTTTTTAATTTCTCAACGTTTACGGTTACTTACCGAGTCGTTACTTGCTGTTGTGAGGTTACTCTGCCGGGATTTGACGCTTTCTGTTCTCGTAAGAGTGCTTGTAGAGTCAATCATTTCATTGCTGAAACAAAAGAACATACGCCTTCTATTTATCCAGAGCTCCACTTAAAATGCAGAGTAGGTGGTGAAGGGGCAAAAGGAGGTGAATGAGCGCACTTTGAGAGAGGTCCGAAAAAATTCTTATCAGGCAAGAGGGAGGGGGAAAAAGAGAGAGAGAGGGAATGTAGGGGCGTTGGCCGGGATATCTGAATTTCACAAAAACCATGTTTAGATCGGAAGTCTGTTTCCCGAGATGTGCGCGATTATTAAGCAGGATGTCATACGAACTTATCTAGCAATGTATAATGGCGACTGTCGGATATTCAGTGTGGCTTCCGAAGTCGTATTCTTCATCCAACAGGCCATTAGATCCGCAAGAAATTGTAGAATCTATCCAACACTCCGGGATTTCGGGCAAGACATAACAATTTCCTTGCTTCTGAAAATCGGATTCGTTAATAAACGGTAATTTCACTCAGAACGCCATTTTGAATTGAACGCCCACGAAGCAAAAAAAGTGTGGGCTTTCGCTTAGCATGAGACATTGTAAACAAGTCCCGTTATAGTAGTACAGATTCTCTCCTAAAACGTTATAAGAAAAGTACTAGGGCTTTTTCGCCAATCAGCAAACTTAGTAATGTAAAATAAAACTACGGGCGCTTTTTATTCGACCAAAAAACTACAGAAATTCTACAGAAGTTTTTCCTGAACGAAATTTCGAAGTTTTGAGTATACTATTCGAGGTCAACACGACGTTCCCGAAAATCAAAACAACCGGAAGTCCCGTTCCATTGGCCTTTAAGCGGCCAACTGGAAAATGCCTTTCTGTTCGGCACATGAAATTCACTTATTTTTCAACTGGAGACTTTTGGTCTGATGAAAAGCGTCCTTGTGATCACAGAGATACTGTTCCTATAGCAGGTGAACGGAGCAACTGTAACTGGCCTTACAATATTTATGTAACATACCTTTGAGTAGGTGAGGTCATTCTTGAAACATCTAAAGAAACCAGTAAAAATGAGGAATAAGCCCAAATACAAAAACTTTACGATCAACGTATGAGAGAAATAAGAGTGTGACTGCACACTGTATTTTTATGCAATCACTGTCGTCTTATTAAGTCGACAGAGGGTCGCAATTTCAATCCGTACACGACGGTTTACTACGGGTCACTAGATAACCGAGGACGGAGAATGTGTGTCCTTCGGGATAAACCTCTGTACATGGTTACATTTCTAAACTTCTCAAAAATAGGCTGCGTTAGGGCCGATTTTTGTCGCATGCGACAAGCTCACGACAGGCCTACGACATGACTTACGATTATCACAGCGTTTTAAAAAATATGTTTTAAAATGCTACGACATTGTTTCTGACGTACACAACAATCGGAAATCATGCCGTGGGCCTTTCGTAAGCCGTCGTCGCACGCGACAAAAATCGTACAGTGTAAATCGGCCCTTAGGCTTACGGCACATATGAATCAGCAACAAAACCAGGCTCCCGCTACGAAAAGGAAGGGGGGGGGGGGAGCTTCTACAGTAGTCGTTCGGAAATGTGCAGGACCAGCGGAGTATTCACAAAATTTTTGGTTCGCCGAGATAGATTAAGAATCGAGTTTCTTCGTCACCTGTAATGTATCAAATGCTTCGTCCACGAACCTGAGAAAGAAAAGTGTGACCCCGGGAATTGGTCCAGCTCCTCCTGTGCAGACAAGCTGGCGCTATTGGTAGCTGAGCCTGCAGTTGGAAGTGGAGATGAAGGAGGTGATGATGTAGACGATGAAGTAGAACACGAGTCTCCACTTGCCCCACTCTTATTGGTAAACTGTGCAGGAATCTCACTATTGCATTTCCGGTCGACTGCATTCAAGTCACCATGGCTACGGTTTGCCCTGTTTTGCTCCGGGAAAACTTGAAGTGCGATGCTTGTAGGCTCCGAGTTGGTTCTCTTCACTGCTGAGCGAGTCATTGGCAATGAGCGATAGTCCCAAGCTGTAAAAACAAATCTCGCATACAGTACCTGCCAAAAGATACGTGTACATGTAGACCTTTTGGCGTGATGTATAGGGGTATATTTGTTCACATTTTTACCTCATTCAAAAAGCCATCGTTTTCTAATCAGCCAGCTGACAATGAAGTACAGAATGTTCAAAGTGCATTGCATAATGAGCTATCTTTGGAAATTAGAATTCCATATACTATATAATCTCTGAGCAGTGATGACCTTAAAATTCGAAATTTTATAAGGAACGTAAGGGATATCGATCATACGCCAACCAAGACTTAATGGCTCACTATCAAAGATAAAAAGTTTAAAATTTGAGTTAACTCAGTTAAACAAGTTCTTGTAAACCTTTTGAAGTCAATAATTGTTTATAAATATCACGATGCCTTCTGTGAACAAACCCGTATGTTAATCAAAACAAAATGTAAACAAGGACGTCAGTAGCCCGCGAACGCAGACGATTTTCCGGCCGTTGTTTAGCCTGGTTTCCTTATGATCATCCGGATCGTCCCGATCGCCCCTGTCGTTTCAAATGATGTCGTCTCATTCGCCCGGATCGTAAGCGATCGCCCGGGTAGTGTTTCCATATAATCGTCCCGATCGCCTCTGAACATTATTTGAAACGACTGGGGCGATCGGGACGATCATATGGAAACCAGGCTTTTCTCTCCCCCGTCGGCGGACTCCCTCATTGGATAAGAGCAGAAACCCATAAGAGTTGAAACGTTTAACGGCCCCTTGTGTGCTGGGAAACAAGCTTCTGATTATTCAATTTGCTAAGTACCATATTTGGAACAACAAGGGCGAGGGGTTTCCAAATATGGTACTTAGCACTGAAACATTCAACCAATCAGTTCGCACTGAATATTTGGAAGCTGTGAACGCACGTTTCAACCCTTATGGGTTTCTGATAAGAGTCATTACGCCTTTCACAACTATGCATGTGGAATCTAATGATCAAACTCCAACCAATGGTTTCGTTTTAACTGTTGTCACATACATTTGCCGCGATGTGGTTCGAAATCAACCAATATACTACGTATGTACATGCATCTATCCGACGAGCTAGAGTGATTGACAGCAAAGAAAAACAGAACCGTTGATTGGAAGTCGAAGGTTTGTGAGGACTTCAATTGTTGAAATCGTCAGACCTCGTTTTTACGAAATAATTATTAGAGAGATTTACTCAGCTTGCGTTTACATCAGACCGAAATTTGAGATTTACAAAAAAATCAAGGGAATTTGTTTCTCTTCAGTTCATTTCCTGCTTGTTGTTTAAGCCTCGTTTTCACAAGCGACGGAAGCACAAGCGCAATCATAAGTAGCTTATGCAAAGTGAAAACGAACCTCGATATACACCTTATTCCAAAATGGCCGCCATTTAGATATTCTTTTGTTTTTTATTGAAATTAGACCTTGATGC
>NC_090886.1:34936457-34956457 GCF_036669925.1 Montipora capricornis
TATCCACAAGATCATCTGGAGAAAGGTTTAGCAATAATCATGCTCTCCAAAGAAAACCGAAAAATAATAATCGTAACTTCTTAAACAAAGGCTCGTCTTTCTAGAAGTACAGTATTTAAAAAAAATGGAGAATTGCTTTTGAAAGTTTGATGGCTACTAAAGGAGCTGTTTTCGCTATTTAAGACTCGGCCTTTCTTGAACAGCTAAAGGTGAGCAAGCAAAGAATCTCCATTCCACTGCAGAACTGTTGACAGTGTCGCCGCTTGCAGGTCACTTCCATAGTAACTGATCCACTACGAGCAAGTGCGGCTTATACACCAGTGTTTACGGTAATCCTTTCAGTCCAGAGGGCGAGACTTACTGTAAGATATTTTTATTTTTTCTCGGTTTAACACCAGAGGATTTAACTTGTCAATGGGAGCCACTTCAGGTATGTTATTGTTTCCAGCCTTAGGAAATACTTTCTACTGTAAAACACAAGTTAGTATGAACATTACATGCACATTACACTGAGCCCTATTGAAATGGCTGTTATTACATGTTCAAGCTACATCAAAGCAAATAGATTTTAAATGAATACCTGTGATTTATTCTATGCTGCATACCAAAGTGTGTTATCCTTGATGGAGGTGAAGAACCTATGGTGTGACAGGCATACAAAGCAATTTTAAAACGTTCTCAAGGCTTCAATTTTGTAGATAAAGCTATAAAAATCCATTACTATTATTAATTTTAGGAAGTCACATGAACGCGAGTGCATTTCGTGATTTATGGGCACATGATGTTTTGAAAGTTCTCAGGAGTGACCATAAATCACAAAATGCACAAGCAAGTTCATACAATTCTTTACTAATAACATTCTCTACAAAATCACTCCATCGCTCTGTTTCCATAGCAACTTCCGTGTTGCATTTTATAATCTCTTTTTGCACTCTATAATCTATTTATGCATTCATCATTGACAAATCAGAAATCCTCTGATAAGTATAGGAAATCCTATGAATGCGAGTGCATTTTGTGATTTATGGGCACAAGTGATGTTTTGATGTTTTCAAAACATCACGAGTGACCATAAATCACGAAATGCACAAGCAGGATCCCTAACAAAATTACTCAAATGTGCTACTTTGTTTGTGCTCGTATTCTTCCAGTTTTGGGTTTATTTTTCTTTCAGTCGCCCATGTTTGCCAGACATTCAACCAGGTCTGTGTAGCTTTCAACGTGTTTTTGTTTTTCGCATTTTCTTTAAGTTGCTCAACGATGTTTTGGTTTGACAAAGCAAACCGACTGTCAGCCTTCTTCTTTTCACTTTGGTGTTCAAATTTGGTACTTCCCGGTGTTTCCATAGCAACTTCCATATTGCACTCTATAACCTGGATTGCACTCTATAACCCATTTATGCATTTGCCATTGGCCAATCAGAAACAAGATATTTTGTTGAGTATATAATAAGGGAATATATACAGTACAATAGAATGCAGCAAGTGCTCCCATGCAAACAGAATATGAGCATTTAAATTGGATTTTCGTTGTCTACATGATCCCACCTTCAAACAACCAATAAATAGTTGGGGTTTTTTAAATGTGCAGAGTAACGTTTCTGGCCAAATGTTCCTTTAGCCTCTCACCCAATTTTCAAAATAATGAGGAGAAAGCTACAGTATTACAATGGAAGCAATAGGCCCTAATCCTAGACACAACAGAGCTGTATCGTACATCAAACCAATGAAATTAAATGTTGTAAAGAGTAAGGGTTTTGCCTGGTATCTTCAGCTTTCATGTGCTTGTGCATAAATTATATGGCTGGAGTACATAAAACCTACAAATTAATGCAAAACCACCACAGCCACCGGTGTCAGTAAAATTTCACGATGGCCTCTGGTTTGAGTAAAGTAACCCATGTATTGATCAACAAAGTGCCCCTTTTCCTAGGGGTGTCTGTAGGCATGTCATTTTAAATAAACTGCTCCCATAGTCTGACCCAAATGCCCCATTTCAAAAGCAAAATAATAATTATTATTGATGATCATGTTCAGGCAAATTCACTGTCCAAACAAGTTTCAATTTTAGATTTGAAAGAATCTGCCTGTAATTTTTTCAATTTAAGGAAAAAAATTAATAACTGGCTTCTCTGAGTGCTTTTCGTCAGTACCTAATGGATTGAAACCACTGCACCACTATTGGAAGTACAGTGCAGTGCAACCCCGCTTTTACAATCTTCCATTTAACAATATTCCCAATTTAACGATCAGCATTCTATATCCCGTCAAAAGTTACAGTAAATTGTATGGAGCAGAATCCCAATTTAACGATATTCGATTAAACTACATGTATATTCCCAACTTTACGATGGAAATCTAGTGACCCAAGCACCAACTTCTACCCGTTACAACGATGTAACTGATATCACATACCGTAAAAGAGTGACACACATGTACGTGTAGCAATTACACAATGTTTGTTTTCCTGTAGGGCACAAGAGTAGCGTTTCTGTCAACAGCAGCCACAGTGCTGTACATGTAATGTTGCGGAGACTCAATGATTTTATTGACTGCTTGTGGCAAAATCAATTACAGTATTACGGTAGAAGCCTGATTTTACGATTTTTTTACTTGGCTCGCCGTCATATCATTAAATCGGGAGTTCGTTTACAATGATATCCTGATTTAACAAAATGAGTTTGCTGTCCCTTGCGACATCGTAAAACCGGGCTTCCAATGTAAAAGGTTTATTCTGAGCCAGCTTACTTGCGTTATGTTCAGACTCGGAGTCCGATTGACAGATGTCTGCACTGACACTCTTAGGAATCCGTATTGTCATGCCAGGTATAACAGGCTCAAGCTTGCCCCTTCCTCGCTTCTTCCCGACAGTTGCACTTGCGTGTTCAATAGTAATTTTGTTTCCTGTCAGAAAATTAACAAGTCCATAACTTTACTCTTGTTGCATTTTCTCCTTACATTTTTATTTCGCCCCATTTCTCCCAGGGGATAGAGATTTACCCAGTGAATGGCCCTATCAATCTTAAAACAATAAAGCAGTTACAGTAGGGCAAACACTGATTTACTTCCAACAGCTGTGGCTTTTGATGAACAGTGTTTAAAATTTTGAATGACCTCTGTAAGCAATCATTTCCTCTTCTTAGTGCTTACAGGATACATGATAATGTTATGCAATATAAGAAACATGGCATCTGACAGGATGCGGTGAGGTGGATCCGCATAATTCCGTAAAATCCACATCCTCCGCATAATAACGATATTTTCCACATAAAACAGAAGAAATGCCTGATATTAGTGATAAAGCAGCTGCTTACCATTCGCACAAACATAAAAGCCAAAGAGATAGACTATTTTGAAATGCATATTTTCCTGAACATTGAAGAAAACACGCCATTTTGTGCGCAAGATGAAAGTTCGTAAGCAGTTTCCACGCCTTTTTCGGCAATGAGTCTGGACTCTAGTTAAACTGTTTTCAAAACATACAGTACCAGGTAGGCTCAAATTTTTTTTAAATAGATGCAACAAGATATGAAAATTTAGGGACAATCATTGTGATGAAGTTGTACAAAACAGGAGCCTGCAATACTTATATACATTGTATAAAAAACCGTAGCGCTGAAAATGGTGAATGACTGAGGGAATGGATCATGGTTCAACCAGATTACAATTTTAATTTGCTCCATACATGTATCTCCAAATTGAAACAAAATTCATGATGAGAAACAATCTATTTTTTTATTACTTTATTTATTTTAGCAAACGTTTTGGCAAAATGCCAATTGCTAACCCTTTTACTTGAACAGTGAAAGCTGGTCAGGACACCTCCAGATATCTTAATCGCAAGGGGAAAAAATTCAGTAGCAAATGCAACAGTGTATTGGTTGGAGTTTCATGTCCTGATTTACTATAAGCATGCAAATACATTGGACGGCCTTTGAATTATTAGCAGTTCTATAAACTGTTTAAATTTTTGCATAATCCGGTGTAATTTCTGCATAGATGAGTAGCACAATCATGATGTACATTTGGGAAACCAGTATCTTGAACGAACACTTCAGGCCATATCTCCGCTGGTAAAAAGTGCTAGCCACTCACATTTCGCAGATATGCTTCTTACATATTAAGTAACATTTACTGTGTAGATTAGCGAAATCGGTCGCTTAAGTTTAGAATAAACGGATTCGGTTGTCCACTTTGGGGACAAAAAATGGCGCGTCACGCGTAACACGCAAACTAGTAAGACGAGCACAACAAGGTTCTTCAGACGGCTTGTACTTTATTCCTCACAACGAAATCGACAACATATTTCACATAAACAATGTTGCAACCAGTAAATAAAAAAAATGTGGTTAATTTCTCACCAATGACGGAGAAAAGAGGCCGAAAAGCACAACAGTCTTGAGCGTCACGCTCCTAAAATCTTCAGTGCTGTTTTGCAATTTGCGTCTGTAACCCACGGATGTTTTGTGGTTAGGCAGAATAAAATATGGTTCGAGAATGCTCATTTGTGGTAGTTGCTTTGGAGAAAGTTTTACCGAAAATTTCTCAGCACACGAGAAGCCAGAGCATTTTTTCTCAGTCTGAAACACTTTGTCCGCCATTACAATTTGCCTTAGAGCCAAAGCACAGCTTCGCAAAATGTCCTCTGTATCTTGCATGTCCGAGCTCACATTACAAAACCCAAAGAAAAACAGAATGCTCATCTCATGTACAAATTACATGCCAAAGCTCAGAAAGAAACAATTCAAATTGTGAAAGAACGAGACCTCTTTGTGAGTCTGAAACACTTCTTGACGTTCAGAGGTTGACAAAGCGAATTTAGAGCGTGAAAGAACCAAAAGTTTCTCCTTGCAGATCTGCCATTACGTTTCGAAACGTTCCCTCAGAGCAAGCTTTGCTACCAGGCCTTGACTTGTTTTTATCCAGTTAAACCAGTTTTTTCTGGACTTCAGCCCATTTTGCCCTGTTTTTTGCAATCCATGTGGAACATTTCGCCGGAATTTCTCAATTGCGAATCAAGCGAAGCATATAATCAACTCTGAACTTAACATTTCTGTAATGTCAAAGTTAAAAATGAGAATATTTCGGGTTATTTAACAAAATTTTTTAGGGTAATCTAGGCAAAATGAGGAAATTACCATGCCTGCAAGGGGTCATGGGTAAATTTAAAATTGCTTATTTTTGATCCATCAGTACAAAAAATTTCATTTTACATTAAGATATCAGCTTAAGAGGCTATTTGATTTTGTCAGGTTCCTTTTCATCCAATTTTATGGCAGCATGAAAAATTTTGTAAAATTTCACCATGTTACACAAATGTACATCATGATTGTGCTACTCATCATAATCAATGCATGTTTACGCATAATATGGCCAAAAATTCCCACATAATCTTTAATTTTTTTTTCCGCATCCCATCAGAAACCCAGAAGAAAGAACACGACCTAGCCCCTTTCAATCTTTCTGAGAACAACTTAGTAATACCAATTCTCACATCTCAGCCTTGCATGTAATAATTCTCCATGCCCCATACCCAGTCCTCACAGGAACAATTCCCAAATAATGTTGTATCATACCTAGATTGACCTCATCAGAAACGCTCCTCTTCAAAGGCGAAGAAAGGCTCTCAGTACGCAATATGTAATGTGATGGCAAAGGGCTGTGCTGCCTGAGACTGGAAGTGTCGGTATCACTAGCAGACAAAGTTGACAGCCTGGATCCCTCAGTATCAACATCAGAGCTTGGTGATGACAAAGGAATGTCACTGTCAAAGGTAGACGAGGACCGTGAAGATCGCTCTGACAGGGAGGTGGACACAGTTTTCTCTCGTGTTTTTCCAGTGTCCCATGAATCCCAATATATGTCGGACGTGCTATCTTTGTGACCTTGCTTTTGGCGTTCTTTGAAAAGACAAAAAGCATTTTAATAAAGAGAAGGAAGGATCTTCTTCATGATGTGTGACTATCAGCCTTCATCTCATAAAAATATATATTTAATAAACATCAAAACAATGACAAACCAAAAATAACAACCAAAATCTACCAGACAGAACACAACCAACAATTTTTCCCTTGGCAGTATCTGGTTCAAAACTGGCAATTTCCGTGACATAAGCAGTGGATTACAAGCATTGGGCGAAAAAAAAAAAAATTCCTTCTGTAAATTACATGTACCGTACTTTAGCCAGTTGCACAAAATATTGTGAGTTACGAGAAAATTTTTACCAGATGAAACCAACACCACCTTTTACGACACAGAAAGTTGGTGAAATACCAGAATTAAAGTTTAACCCATTTGTTCCTGAGAGTGATTCTTACATATTTTATCCTGTCTAATGTCAGATGAGTTTACTCATCAATGGTGACCGCTTTACGGGTGAATGGGTTACAGCGGTTACCACTGTCACACGCACCCCTCAACAACCTTTTTCATTTTTCAAATATTTCCATGACAACAGTCCTGCTCACTTGGTAGCAGTCAAATTTGTCATGGAATTGTCTGATTGATGTCCACCCAAATTTACAGCACTGTGTAGTTTCAAAATGTGAAAAAAGTCGTTAAGGGGCACATATAACTGGTAAACGCTGTAATGAATGTTGAATCTGGTCTCTAATCTCAAAGAGTTTCGTAAAATGTCTCATCCGAAAACAAAAACATAAAACAAAACAGAGCATGAAGAAAATGAGACATAATTTTTATTATCAAGGAAAAGACAGGCTACTGATTCTCAATTTTCTTCTTACTTACACTCTCTTTGTGACCAGAACTATTTTTTATTGGAATACTGAATCAAATGTCATCAAAGTGTTTGCTGTTACAAAATAGGAAGACTTGGTGAAACATAGAGGACCAAAGAATAGAAACAGAAATGGCCAGCATTATGTAGCACCCAGAATTTCAGTCAAATTGCCTTGACGTTTTCAATTGGTGTTCTTGAAACTGTGTATTGTGCTTTTCCACCACAGCAAGGATTGAAAGCCACAGTAGGAAATGAGTATGTTGACTTTTCTTGCTGTGACATTGTTTATTTTTAAATAAGAATGACTACAGATTGGTACCAGTTTTCACCAATTTTGTCTCTCTTTTACAGAAACTAATCATTTTGGTTAACATTATCAAAGCTGTAAAATAGGAAGGTAAACAACTTTTTTTTTTGGTACTGCATTTTGCATTTGTATATTATACTTAAGTATGTTTAGACCACATCTTACTTTAATTCCTCTCTTCATAAAACATATAAACGCCTGAAATTCAATATTTCATTTTGTTAAGTTTTATTGTGGTTGCTGGTTAAACAACCTCCTTCCCTTGCATATAATGATGTATCTCTTATCATTCCAAAAGCTCATCTTTCTCTTTAGACATCCTTTTTCCATGTGTTGTGGAAAATTATACAAGCACCAGCTATCGTGTCCAGATGACTCCTAAGCTGCTGCGCATGTTTTCACATGTCCACAAATGACCTTAACACTGACATCATCAACACCAGGGACTTAGTTTGACGCTACTCCAGTTTGAAGAATTTTAAATGTAGCAGTAACTTAAAAGGTCGCAATTCAAAGATTACATTTAAAATTTTCCAAACCAGAGAAGCATCACGTCCTGTCTGATACTCCTTAACAAGATTAGATCTGCAGACGTGCTCTTTGCTTGCCCACAATTTCATTTTTACTGAAGGTGGAATTAAGAATGGTTGAAAAGTGGTAGATTGTGGTTTCCCTAGGTCTTTTGCGATATCTACCTGTGTAAGCCTGGAGATGCTTCAGTGCCGCTATCAATCTCCGACTTTCTTCCCTTCCATCTGCATAGTTCTCCAACACAGCCCTCAGTTTCTCATCAGAAAGGGACAACAGGTCTTCTACAGTATTGCATTTTTCTTCTAAATTCTGTCCAGGATTGAAATAGGCCAAAAAATATTTACAATAGGTTGATAAAAAAATAGAACAAATCTCTCCCAAATTCGATTCAGTAAAGGCAAATCAGATGTGTTGCTCAATTAAGGGAACAACAGACTTTGACAAAGGCAGTCCTAAGTTGAAGTACAAATGTACCTCTACCAGACACATAAACTGCCAGTGTCTGAAAATACTGAAGAAAGGTGTTGCATTCGTATCATCAGACGGTCAGACTCTGTAGTCCCTCTGGAGAAGGCCCTGTAAATATCTGTTCATAAAACCCTACGACATCTTGTCCTCCCTTAAACTTTGATTACTATCTTTAACCCCCTGGAACAGCCACACTTCAACTACTGCTCCAAAATAAACAAGAAAACCTTTATTTCCCGAACCATTAAACAGGATATAATTACATCTGATGAATTAAAAAAGAGAAAGGGCTGGATAACTAGAATAACTACAAAGTTAAAAAGATAGGTTGCCAGTTTCGTACATATGTATTTATTTAATACAAATTTAGGTCGGCATACACACATACACACAAACAAACAAACAGAACACAAAGCACAAAATAAACACTAAGGGATAGTCACTTTACTTCAAAAATAGGAGAATTTTAGTAGCAGCAGCTCCAGCAGTTGTTTGGGGCAATTGTAACCAAACTCTTGCTACTAAGCTTCAAAAGTTACAAAATCAACTGACGAGGGTCCTAACCTTCTCTAGCTATGGCGCTGATGCCAATGTTGTTTCCAACACAAATTCCATAAAGCTGTCATGGTCTACAAATAATTAAATAACCTTGCTCCAGACTACATGTAAATGCGAGCACTGTTCTCTGACCGTGACAATATATAGCCAACTATTCTTTGAGAGACACCACCGGCAAACTGGCCATTCCAAAACCATCAGTCACATATCCGTGTGAATCTACAGTATGTGACGGTACAGCCCCTAGCCCAATACCATCCATGAAATATAAGTATAAGAAATTGTTTGAGAGCACTGTTCTCTGACCGTGACACTGTTTGAGAGCACTGTTCTCTGACCGTGACACTGTTGAGCACTGTTCTCTGACCGTGACAATATATAGCCAACTATTCTTTGAGAGACACCACCGGCAAACTGGCCATTCCAAAACCATCAGTCACATATCCGTGTGAATCTACAGTATGTGACGGTACAGCCCCTAGCCCAATACCATCCATGAAATATAAGTATAAGAAATTGTTTGAACGCAAACTCATACATTTTATGATTTAGGGGCACATGGGATGTTTTGAAAATTTCATAATGGCATGAGCAGTAGGCTGTATACATTATATACTGAACAAAAATACTAAATTGTTGAGTTTCCATAGCGACTTCTGTATTGCATTGTTCTATAACCGCGTCTGCACTCTATAACCTATTTATGCATTTGCCATTAACCAATCACAAAAGCAATATTCTGCTGAGTATATAATACATAATATAATTTATATTACATACATGTACTATAATTTATATATTATAAATCATATATATTACAGGTAATTTTTAAATCAGGTTAATTGAAATTTATTCAAGCTAAGCTCAGAGGCTTAGTGGCTAATCTTGTAGAAATAAGTGAGAATTTTAATGAATTAACTGCTGGGAGAGGAAGTCTTTTGTACAAGGAAATACATGTAACATGATGCCCTGCGGAGCAGAACCTTGGTCGAATGTCTAACATGTTAAACTAAATACCCTCACTACCTTCACCATTGAAACCAGTGGTTCAAGAAGAGTCGGGTGCAAACAGGGACTTTTCAAGGGGTTGACATGTGATTGTCTTATGACACCCACCAAGGGAAAAAAACCTTTAAATTGGACAATCACAAATTCATCAAATGTTGAGGGTCTAGTGAATTAAGAAATATATTACTGTATATTTTATTTTGCTTTTTTACCTTGATTGCTTCTTCATTGATTCCCACTACTTGCAGCCATTGTTCTAGTTTCGGATAATAACGCAGTTTTTCACAATGGTTCCAATCTTCTGTACATTTCTGCTTGGTTACCAGCTGCCTTGAAAACAGCTTAACCAATTTTCCCTGAGTAATAAAGCAAATAGAAGAATTCGGTGCACTGGAATTATATTTGACATAACCCACAACTCTTATCAAACGTACAGATTGAAGGTTGAAATGTTACTTCGAGATCGATGATTGTCTGAAGAAAATTGTTCGCGGTTACGATATTGAATGCAACGGCACAACAGCTTTTAACTAATAATCGAAAATGAGCACGAGAAATGAAATCTCTGTCATTTTGTTGAGATATGTTTCTTTTCCTTTTAAACGCAAACTTTAGGCGGTTTTCGGACAAATTTACGAGGAGAAAGAGTTATTTCCAAATTTACATGTATCGATCTTCTAGCTGATAACGTAAACAACAGTGCGACCGCGTACGATCACTATTACAAATTAAAATGGTTCGTGTCACATCGCATTGAACGTAAAACATGACATGCACCACTTAAAAAAATAAAGCGAAAAAAACCGAAAAGCGATCTTACACAAGTTTACTAAAGAAAGTGAAGGAAGTAGTTTCGAAAGTACTCGCGTTTTGTTACGTTTTAAATTAATCGGGCATCAATATTTATAAATATTCGGAAAATCAGTCGCTCGACCGCTGAACATTTCAAGACTTACTAGCTCAACGAGAACTTCAGCTTAAGTGTTGGAAATGCTTACTTAACAAGATATAATTCAAGCTTACCTCCAGAGTCCGAATCTCCTGTTGGATTAAGTCGCTGTTCGTTGAGAATTGAGTACGCAGGCTATTTAAGCTCGAAGCGTTTATATCGATCATCCCTTGAACCATTTGTATCTGTTCGAGGACCTTCGAAACTGCTAATCCATTTGACGACATCTTCAGCGTTTGGAGTCGTTTAATTGCCCGAAGCTTATGTTTGCAGGTAGAAAGCAAATAACATACAATTAGTAAGCAGCTTACAACGACGGTTGGCCACAAAAAGAGCCATTTCCCCTCGGAAAACAATACTTGTCTTCCTTAGTCCGTAAACTCCTTTGCGGGAATCCAACCGAAGGTCAAGTTAAAACTGGGCCCCAGGCACGTGACAAGCAAGTCAGCTCTCCGCAACCAACGTCCTCCTTCTGCTCTCCTAAAACGGCATGTACTAAACCCACGAACACCGGAAAGATCCGGAACACCCTGGAAGTAACCCAAAAACCCTCAATTTGGCTAACCCTAGTCCTAAAAACCAACTTAAGGCCTAGCTAGGCCTTTTGGGTTACTGCCAGGATGTTCCGGAGTGTTCCGGTGTTCCGGGGTGTTCCGGTGTTCCGATTTCCTGGTTTTAGTAAATGCCTTTTAATAGTTTAATCATTTTTTGCTCCCATTTGATGTGCTGGACGCGGACGCCAAATTTCAACTGAACTGAACTGCACTGTCATTGTAAATCTCTAAACTGCCATTTTAAAAGCAATTTGACGATTTTCTGTTCAGTTTATAGATTTGTGTAAGGGATTAAAAAAACTGTTACCGCTAATTGCAGTGGATAACAATGAACTGAAAATCTGTTCCTGTGTCCAAACGCCGATTACAATAGGCAAACAAACTGGCAATTGCCGACTTCCGTGCGAGCCTCACTGCTCGGGACTGGAGCAAACGAATTTCAAACGCAATCCTTTGGACAAAAGAACTTCGGCAAAATTCGTCAAAATCAAACTAATTTTTTTCAGCACACCAATGAAGCGGACGCTTCAAAAATTATTCACCTTCCAGTTTCGTTGGAACCTCAGCTCCTCAAATGATCCTGGGATGAAACAATTCTTTCAAGCACATGTCAAAACAGTATTCCAGTACCTCGAGTCTTCGATTTAATACAGATAAGCGCCGATGAAAAAGATCAATTAAAACCTCGATATTTTTCCTTCGTGCATAAAAATTAAGATGCACAGAAAACGGTAAGACTTAAATATATCATTTGCTACGCATATATTTGCCTGATTAGGAATTAGAAAATTGACAACAGTTTTTGTCGGGTCCACTGGCGTCAAATGAGTTTGAAACTCAAGTGGATAAACGCGCAAAATAATTACCTTTTTGGCAAAAATCTTGAAGAACATAAATTTCTACCAATAAGAACGATAGGATTTTGGCAGTTATAGCAAAAAAGGAAAATGGTATTTTACTTATGTATAATGGACCATACGTCATGCAATAGTTCGTTAAAAGCCTTCTTAAATAGTCCTTAAATAAACCCAATTACGTCTACGTATTCTTGAGGAAATTCAACTGGAAATTGAAGGAAAAAACGTGCAAAACGGCACAATGGACCCAAGTTCAAATGCTAATGACATGAAAAGGCGAGTGTGCGTGACGTTCGCCTCGTTAGGAGGGATTGGGCCTAATTGGTTCGCTATTGTTTCACAAGAAACTGCCCATTAACGGAATATTAGGAGATGTTGACCCTTTTGTTGTCTGTCTGCTTGAGGGCCTAACCAATTTGAATTAATTGATGAGTCAGTTTTTTGCTAAAAACACTTACACTACTTTACACTGCGGTTATGATTACTTGAATCACGTGTAGTCCTTTTAAACACTTGGGATTTCGTGTGTTTTGACTGTGTCATGTATGTCTTTTAAAATCGATTGTACGTGACGACGTAAATGTTAGGCTCATACGTGTGATAGGGAAATTGTGAGTGTGTGTTGTAGCCATCTTGATATTTGTGTGGAGTGAGAATAGACTCTTGTACACTGGCATTTTTTCGAGTATTTTAGTGAGGCAAAAGCATTAAGCACTATTCGAGTATTTTCGTGGCATCCTCCCCCCCCCCCCCCTCCCAAATTTTCGTTTTCAGAGAAAATGAAAGTTTTACGACAAAACCAACAAGAACAATCCTTAGAAGATCACATCCAAACATCACTTATGTTGCAATACAACAACAAAGACTAACTTTCCCTCACTTAACTATTAAGTACCATATATTGTTAACTTACCATATTACATTTGTATTATACATATACCTTTTTGTGACGCTGAGCATTCATTTGTTTTAATAATGTTGAAATTAATAACATTCAAATTTCACTGACAGCCTCATCAGCCTACATGTACGTATACTGAGAATTTTGGTAACTTTCTAGGGGGAAACCAAGCATTTTAGTAGGGAAGATAGAGCATTAACTTAAATTAAAATGGGGCATTTTAGTGGCAAAGTGAAAGCATAAGACTAAGTGAGAATCGACGAACTCGAAGTTGGAATCTTAGGAAAAGCGAATCTAAGAAGCCTGAAAAAAGACATTCGATTTCAGAGAAAATTCCGAGTTGTAAAAGACCATAATTTTTCGTATACTTCGACGCACAAAACAGCACTTGTTATGCATAATATAAATACCTAAAATGTATTTACGCTATGCCCTAATACCGTAATTAAATAAATTGATCTTTTCCAATTGCAACGTCTTCACCAAGATACGGTCATTTCTGAGGTGGGAAGACGATTGAGAAGAAAGTTTGAATGATCAAGCCGCGTGATGAAGTCTCCCACGATCCACGCATGTGCACCACCAGGTTAGCGAGTGAGTGACAGTCAAGAAAATCTTTTTTGTGATTACAAAACGCTCATTACTCAAGTCGTATTGAATGTCACACACAGTGGGGATAAAAAGTCCGATATAACGACGTAGAATGACGTCTAACGGCAGAAGGCTACGTCAGGCTGGCCAAGCCTCACTCAAGCGCTCTGGTATTAAGTAGATCACAAAAATTGCTGGTTTTTATATGAAAGGGAAGAATTACGCGTTTCCAGAGCAAAAACTCTCTCGGAGCAGAGTTTGAGTTTTGGAATCCAAATTGGAACTCATTGGTGAGAGGCGAGCGCTTTCATCATTGAACTACCTCTTCGTTTTTAACTTTTTTTTTCATAAGTAGAGGATATTACATGGCCGCCCGGGGATACGAATTTTATCCTAGAGATGTTATCAGCACGAGATGATAAAATTCGTGTCCCCAAGCGGCCATGTAATGTTTTGTTTTTTAATATAGATATTGATGAAATGGCCACCAACCGCTAAAACGAGCATGCTGTGTTACATGACTTATTAAAACTAGGCACGAATTGCGTACATGTGGGTAGTGCAGTGACTGATAACACGAGCCCATAGCCTCCTGCTGGTAATTATTTTTGCAAATTTAATTTCATTTTACTGTTTCTTGTATTATCCAATATTGTTGTCGCTTTTGTGTTCCGATTACAAAACATTTGATGTTTTCACTTACGTAAGCTCTATCCGATAGGGTTGGTACCTGGATGGTAGACCATTGGGAAATCTTCCTAACGAAGACATCTCATCTTTTTTTCTCTTTGATTTCTTTTTTTTTTTTTTTGGTTGTTACAGGCTTTTCTGTAATCTTCTTTTCATGTTTTTCATAAACTGAGCGATTGAGTTCCCAAACAGTGCCGTTACTAAGCAGGTGTTGACACACAAAGCCTGTCAGGCCAGATTACCCCGTTTCTACTTTTTTTTTTCTCACGATTTATTTTGTTGTCCAATGATGCTGTCGTTTTCGCGTTAGCATTGACATAACTAGGCTCTATTTCCAACTGTTTTGGGAATGCGAACGACTGGATCTCTGGTCCGTGACGTTTGCCCGTGACGTCCACCCGTCGCAATTGTATTTTATATTCAGCCTGTTGTGTTTTGTACTTGGAAGGCAGGCGATTCTCTGATTGGTGGAAAATACAATTGGCTGGACCAGTGACGTGGTGCTGCCGTGGTGTGCACGGAGGAACGAGGGCGCAGAAAACGACTGGTCAATCGAGCCCATTACATAACCGATTACGTATAAATTGATGCAATGGTATCCACTAAACGAAAGCCCATTCGGGTGGAGTAAGCACTTAGATGGGAGACCACCGCAAAGTCCCCCTGACGAAGAAATGTAATCTTTAATTTATTATCATTATCATTATCATTGTATAATTTACTTAATTTCTTTTTTGTGTTTAGTTGTTAAAGGTTTTTTTCCGAATCTTCTTTTAACTTTTTTGATGAACGGTGACGAGTCCCTAAAGAGTGCGGTTACTAAGCGGGTGTTGACTCACGGACATCACAGGCTCTCTTTCACGATTCATGTTGTTGCCTAGTCGCGTTAGCACTCACATAACCAATAAGGTTATTTGATGCAAGTTTCCACTGAAGTTAAGCCCATTCGGGTGGAGGTAGTACTTGGATGGGATCCGAAATAATTAATGTCCATAAAAGAAAAAAACAAAGCAAACATGACAATACCTAATTATCAAGGCCTAACCGGAATAGCAATGATTTTTTTGTCCTCCGCCACTTTAGTCCGGGTATATGAAAGTCTAGCCGGTATTCTCCATTCTTTGATTGCACATGACCTCACTTGACGTGACGGTCATCTTGGTGGAGAAAACAATAACGAAAAAGGCTGTGGGAATTTGACGTCATTATTATGCAAAACGTGAGCCACATTTTCTATTGCTTTGGCACCAAAAAGCCGTCTTATAATGTGCAATCAAGGAGTTCCATAGGAGCTAAGAATATTGTATTTTGCAAGATGCAAGGAATGTGGTGACGGCTTCAGGCTTGTGAAATTGAGAGCCGCGGAAAACCTGGACAACACATCGCATTGAGGTCTAAAAAGACGTGCCAACATTATGCTTGATTGACAAAACTCCATTACTCAGTCCCCATCAGCGTCAGAAAAGTGTCTATTTTTAATTCCAACTTTTCCGGGAAAATAAACAATAGGCCAAACGTTACACCTAGTTCAAGTCTCTTGGAGTTACGAAT
Organism: Montipora capricornis; assembly: GCF_036669925.1. NCBI lineage: Eukaryota > Metazoa > Cnidaria > Anthozoa > Scleractinia > Acroporidae > Montipora > Montipora capricornis. The sequence continues at coordinate 34,952,161 of NC_090886.1, forward strand.
CTTTGTGTACTGTATTTGCATTACAATTTAACATTCACATTCAAATGATATGGGAATATCTGGAGAAAAAAAAAACGTTTTATTCCCAAAGGGGTTTAATTGGGTACAACATTGAGTTAGCCAATTTGGTGGTCTATAGAGCATTTTCAAATGACGTTACGGCGGCCATGTTGGAGGAGCGAAATATTCTTTTGGCAATTGAAATCTATTCTTATGAAAATTCTTCCTTTTGTGTTAGTATGCAAATATGGCTGCTGGTCACATGAGCGAAAACACCCGATTGTCTATTTTCGCGCAAAACGTGGTTAAAAATAGACACTTGGGACTATGCCAATAGGTGGTTTGCAAGCAAAATCTAGAGACACAGATATTAAAGAAGCTAATGAGAGATCTTTTGTTTTCGTCCACCAACATGGCGGCAATGACGTAACGTGAAAACCACCTCAGTTTGGGTAAATCCTACTACTTTGTGATGGACTCTTGTGATTGATAATTTCTAACAAATTCTGAAAACCTTTGACATCTCCAAAATCTCTTTGTTTGTTAACGGAAGGCAGGAAATCATAAAGAGAATGTTCACTTCCGAGAAAAAATATCGTAATCGATATAAATAAATGATGCAGACACTTCTTGTATCTGTGTAATCATAGTTTTAGCTCTGCTAACTATGGTGTAGTTATGGACGAGACGGGTGATAAGAAGTTAGACTGACAAATCTCCCGAAAGCTGTCGTTCATTGATATATTTTAAAGAACTGAACCACAGTCAGAAATGAGAACGTTATGGTATTTAAACGGAGCGTTTACACTATTCTCGGATACAAAACATGGGCAGAAATTAGTTTTCGTTCAGATATTGCGTGGGCAAAATGCGGCAGTTCGTCGGTTTTAAGATGTAGGAAAAAGTTGATTGTGTCACTAGGTGTCTCGTCATCAAAATAGAAAACTCCAGACAGGTGTAGTAAGCAAATTTAATAGACCCTCTCTCCCTTAAATATTTCGAAGATGACTCATTCTTCTATTTCGAAAGCTTTGCTATGAGTGCATTGTATTTTCAGACATCCTATTTCAAGGTCAATGGTGAAAGAGCCGAATTTATTATTTTTTCGCTTTAGAAACCTTATCTAGATGCAAACCTGATAATTTCAGAATTTTTCATCGTCGTTCTGACATTTAGAGTGATTTCTAAGCGGATTAATAAAAAAAACTTGCACGCTAAATATAGTAACAAGATAAGTGCATGAACGATGTCTTAAACCGTGCACACGCGCATTGTACCTTAAAATATAACCACTAAGCAACCGGAAAACAGCTCTCGCTTTGTTGCTATAATAATATTATAATAAAATTTGGAAACTGATCGATGCGAAAAGATTCTTCATTAGTAAATTGTATTGCGGATGATGGCATTCGGCCAGCTTCTTGATATCCGTTACAGTCTTTCCTATTTTCTGTCGATGGACCATTTTCTTCCATTTTTTTTTATTTTTTCCGCATGACATCTATTCAAAATTATTTTGGAAGTAATACTTGAAAGCAATGAGCCAATAAAGAGTATCACTGTACCCCGACTAAATTTTCGAAACTACTAAAATACTTCAAAGGATGCAAACTACTGTGGTCCCAACATTTTCAATTTGAGATCAAACCAATTATTATCTTTTAAATAATACTGAATTCAAATAGCTGGTATATAACATCTTAGCGCTGACTAGACAAGCTCTGCCACAGCTATATAACACTGAGTCAGACACTTAGGGTACTGATGAACGCTTCAATGACACTATACGAAAACAAAAGCTTAAGTTGGCGATGGATAGTGCAACAAAGTATAGACTTATTTATGTTCCCACCTCGAAATTGGAGTACGAAGATCTTCGCTTGGAGCAACCTTCTATATCATCCAAAATGCTATCCATGCTTCGGTTAACACCCATCGCAGGATGTGAGCAGAGCCGATAGCGGCGCTGCCGCGGTCGAGCTACAGACACAAATCTGTAAAACAAATCGAGCGCCTCCATGTTCGCCGGATTTCGCAAGTTCCAGTCTCGCCTTTCTAACTCATCCTTTCAACTGAACTCTATGCAGTGCTTTCTCGATTGTTGGATGTCATTTATCGGTTTCAAGTGTGTTTTTGTTTTGACGTCTCCCGACTCCTAAGCAGGATGATTCAGTTCAGACGGTGCAACAAGATGGCTTCAGTGAAGATAGGAACGATTTTAGCGCAAAAATTAAGATCCCTTTAAATGACTCGGGACATATTCAGTAAGGATCCTACGAGTCATACACGCAAAGCTTAACCAGCGTTTCGTTTCAGCTCGACTCGAAGAACTTGACATCTGGCACGCAGCTAGCAAGTAGGGACTTCACGATTAAACATACATCGCTCTTCGCTGTAAACAGGAAATTTCCATAATAGGCTGACCATTGAAAGTTCCGTCATATTGCTAATTACACTGCTAATATCCTCTCATCTGCAAATAAAATGAGCGAGTAACACGCGATAAATTTGGCAAGGGATGCAGACAATGGCGTACCAGCAGGTGTAGACAATTCACGAACAATATTCGACAATTTACATCAAACCATCACAAACGGCAGAAAGCTTCACGCCATAATCATTAACATCTGTCATTTTGTAGCCTCTGAGTTCTATAGAGGTCTGCTTTGCGCTGACAGTGTTGATATTGTTTTTCCGGATCTATAACCGAAAAAAGGACGGCTAACAATGTCAATAATTAGTCGACCTGCAACCTTATCCTAATATCTTTCGATTGCAGACTGGTAAATTACACATTATAGTTACCATAGTCAAGAAGCGAAAGTACGGTGCTTTTAAAGGGATATCTATTTCTTCTCTCTTTTTTTGTAACAGACGAGTATCACTTCTCTCTTTTTTAAATCTTGATTTTGTCCGCCATTCCTAGTTTTTCTGCCGCTCACTCTAATTTTTTTCCTTTTTTTTTTTTTTCGCTGCCCACTTTTTTTCCTGTTCACTCTGAGACCCATGAGACTCGAAAACGAAGAAAGTAACCCAACAACCCACAATTTGGCCAATCTTATTTTAGGCCTAGTTAGGCTTAGGGTTAGCCAAATTGAGGGTTTTGGGTTACTTCCTTCGTTTTCGAGTCCTAGGTACTTGTGGCCTGTCTTACGGTCTTGAAGGCCTTTGTTTTCAAGACACCCCTTTTTTCCCGCTGCTCACGATTTTTTTACGGCTGTTCGAAAAAAGTGGGTGGCAAATAAGAAAGAAATAAATTGAGCGGCGGGAAAAAATGAGCAGTAAAAAAAAAAAGTACAGGATAAAAAAAATGAGGGGCGAGAGAAAAAGAAGAGCGGCGGACTACAGTCAACTCCCGCTATTACGGATAGCAGCTAAATCCCCGGCGAAAGTTACAGACGTTTGACTGAAATAAACTCCCGCTATTACGGACTCTCGCTATTACGGACTTACGGACACTTTATTCGGTCCCAACGTTACAATTTTATTGTTTTCTCTCTCGTTATAGCGGACACCGAGCAGCATCTTGGAAAATTTGCACACATATCAAGTCTATTTTTTCTGCTTTTTTTATTCATAGAGGGGAGTTTAAGTTGCTAATGAATTTAGTCTCCTTGGGGACAAAGTGGGGGAAGTTGCAATTCAAAGGAGAAGTACACAGAGCCGATTGGAACGATATTTCAAGGCAATGTGATAGCTGATGCAATCACTAGCTGATGTTCAGGTTTTTCCTTGAAAATAATTTTTTTTAGAAATGTAGGTTACTGTACTTCCGTACAGTAGGAAACCAAAACGATGATGGACATTGCTGCAACATACGATGACTGTTTTTACGTAATTAGTACTGTACACAAAGGGTACGTAACTCCTGTTCTGTTAAGTTCTTCTGTTTGTAAATAAAGTTCTGACGCTCTTTGCGTGCGAAAACGGGTCTGAAAAAGTACTGGAGTTAATGAAAATGAACACACCTGTGACCCCCTTCTGTAAATATGGCTTAAAGTAAAAATTTTCACGCACCCCGCTATTACGGACTCTCGTTATTACGGACACCAAATCGTGGTCGCGAGGGTGTCCGCTATAACGAGAGTTGACATATGGAAATGGAAATGGAAGTGGAATTTGTTTACCCACGGAAAACCTTAAATTAAGAGCGCTCAGGAGCTCGGACAACGTGCAATATCAGTGTCCGTGCATTCCAGATCGAATTTGAATTTGGCTGTGTTGGTTTTTGATGAGAGGGGAAAACCGGACACCACTGTACCACCCCTGCTCCCCAGAAGCAGGAACCTGGGGCGTT
>NC_090886.1:34963957-34988957 GCF_036669925.1 Montipora capricornis
TGTTTCAGACAGTAGAATAGTTCATTAACCTGCAATGGCGTTTTGGAGGATCTTTAAACAAAATGTACCCTTATGGAGCTAAAGAATGGAACGTAATTGGATAAACAAGACAGACGGTGAAAAAAATTTCTGGAATCTTAAAAGCGACGAGCAATGGACTTCGACAACAATATGTCGCTCGTCGAGCCGTAATTAAAAATTACTCGATTCTGATTGGCCTAGAGCAGTGCAGTTCAAGTGAAGATCAGTGCAAGAAGTATAACACCAGTGCAATTCTGGATTATGATTGGCTAATAAACATTAGGGATTGGAAAGAACCAATCAAGTCTCTTGTTTTGAAATCAAACGTGATCTGCACCTTTCACCAGCAGTTACTGCAGTCTCAATAACCTGCCTCAACCAATAGTTTTTTTATATTAAGAAATGGTGAAAACTCTTGAAATATGTGAACTGAAAACTGGCATTTCATATCTTTACTTTGTTCTGTCATCTTTAAATTGAAGTGTGCTCAGGCTACTGTCAATCGTAAATCGAAGTAAGTAAATTCAGCAAGCAAGTCAAACAAAAAAGCCGAAGATGACAGTATGGTGATAGGAATGATACTTACAGGCATAGCGCATTTCAAGTGCATTTTTTTCGTGGTCGAGCCGCTAACACGGTGTTTTGCGGTATGGGTGTGTAAAAGCGCCCCTGGCAGTCGATATAAGTCCATTAGTCATCTCACTAAGTCAGCCTAAACCATGAATGAAAGAAGTCAGTCTTAAACCAGTAAATAAGTTAAACCAGTATATCGCCATCCGGAGGTAAATTTATGTGCTAATTTCGGCCATGAAATTGCTTACATTCTGCAACCTGCTTTGGAGAGCTGAAGACTGCTAACGCCTAAAGAAACGAAGCCTCATTATATATGAATGGGCGGTACGTCGTTGAATTATTTCTTTATTATTTTCGTTGGATTTCTGTAATTTAAAAAATTATGTTGACCACGCAATTTGTCATCCAAATCAGCCTGCTGCTGAATCCGTATACAATTTTTGGAAGCATTCGGTGACGTGAATGTTCAATTAAAAGCCAACTGAATTTCGGGATGCTGTCAGATGAGAGCAACTCACTCTGTTAGCAGTTGCGAAGGAAGCCTGAAAAAAAAAAAAAAAAGAACAGGTCTTCTTTCGCAACTGCTTTAGTTTCTCTCAGCTGCAATGATCAATTTCGCTTAGAATTATTGCAAGGGCAACGCGGAAAGACCTGTCACAATCGGCTAATTTCGTGTTGTTTGCTAAATAATAATAATAATTTAATAATTTCCACTTAATATAGCGCCTTTTAACATAATAAATGATCAAAAGCGCTTAACAAGAGTCTATTTAAAAAAATAAAACCCGAAACGAAAAATGCACAGTTGACCACCCCCAAGCCCCCGAATGCCACTGCTAATTATTACTTGTTGTAAGCTAGACTAAAAAGGTATGTCTTCAGATTCTTCTTAAAAATACTAAGTGCTCCAGGAAACCTGCGATTGCCTCGAAGGATGACATGGTGTTCATTTAATGACGTCCACAAAATTTAAATACGTGGTGCTTCCAACACATTTATACGCTTACGCAGATATAAACATTGATTTCTTCTTATATATTCAATAAAGATTACACGAACGGTCAAAATGTCCGATTTCAATTGAAACGTTCTTGAAAAAGTCGTATTTATCAAATTTTGTCTTGTAAAATTTAATATTCATACAGCCCCGCATTTTTAATAATTAAAACTGGCTGAAATAGACACAATTTCTATTAGTCCATTATGGATCTTTCGAAGGAAAAAAAACTGTGGAATTTAGTTTTCTTACGACTTCAGTTCTTCCAGCAGGTTACCCTGAGGTTATTAAGTGTTATGTTTCTCAAGATTGCCTTTTAAGTCATCAACGGGGTCTTTTCAATTTGGCACTTTTCAGTAGCACTGAGCTGCAGGCAACAACCTTATTCGCTCGACCGAATAAATATAACTAACGCAATTTTGCAATGTTGAAGCGACTAAATAAATACGAAGACATCTGCAGATAAAAATTCGCGGCTAAAACAACTAATTAATCGACGCCAATAGAAGCTGTGGGAGGTGCGCTGAATGTAGTTTTACTGATAAAACCTGGGCTGCCACCAGCGGGATAAAACGAAGATAAAGTCAGAATCAGAATTGCATTGTTGCTTTGTCGGGGGGAGTTTGAGAAGTTAATATCCCTAAAACCGAAGGATTTCTTCTTCATCTTAGAGTCCCTTCAATACTGTTGGATTCTAGACACAGAAACAACACGTTTTTCCCAAAATCACCTCAAGGTATTTTGCGTGAGAAAAGTACAGTTGTTGATAGTGTGGTGTACTTTCTTGCCATGAGTGGAGTTGCTCAGGTGTACGGAGAGGCAAAGGCGACTTCAAAAAACCAGAGTAATGGCATTAAATTCTTCCCTTAATGCCATCTTAGTTACCATGGAAAATTTCACTGCTGCTGAACCGGAACAATGTCCTTCTCTCACAGAAGATAAACTTGAAGTTAAGATCATCAAGATCTTGGCCTACAGTATAGTTTCGATCGTTTCTTTCTTTGGAAACTCTGTCATCATTGCAACTGTGATCAGGAACCGACGGATGCAGACAACTGTAAACTATCTCATCGCGAATATGGCCGTATCGGATTATTTATTTTAGTGTTTGCAGTGCCGATGAAAATCTCCGAAATCGCAAACGGTCCTCGAAGATGGCTAATTGAAGGATCTGTGGGATTGATTTTTTGTCAGCTGATCTATTTTTTCCAAGACATTTCATTGGTTGTTTCGATTCAGAGCTTGGTCGTCATTGCTGTAGACAGATATCGCGGAATTGTTTTTCCATATCGCCCCGCCATAATAACCCAAAAACGATGTAAAATTGTTATCGCACTGGTATGGATGGCGTCGATGAGTTTACACAGCATTTATTTCTTTATTATTCGTCTTACTTCCAACAATAACAAAACATATTGCATTTTCAGCTGGGAGCCAAAAATGTTCTCTGATCCCAAAAAAGCCGAAGAAGATTACGTTGTAGTTGTGTTGGTTCTCGTAGTGATTGCTCCATTTATGACTTTAGCACTCTTGTACACTCGAATCATAAGGAGTTTGAGAATTCAAGGACTCACAATTTATAGTAAATCAACGTTTCAACTCAGAATTTACAAAGAAAACGTAAAAGTCATAGCAAACATCTGCGCTATAATTATTGCATTTGCGCTTTGTGTTCTGCCACTGTTCGTGTACGGAATGTTGTTTTACTTTGTGTGGAAATGGGAAATGCCGTGTAACATGAATCAATTTGGATTCGCTGTACATTTTGTTTTGTTTTCAAATGCTGCCATAACTCCCCTCATTTACTTCGTTTTCAATGATAGATATCGCCGAGGATTGCAACAGGTTTTAAAGCAGGTCCAGTTTTGCCGCAAAGACCGTGGCGATAACATTAACGCCGATGAAATGTGTTTAAATCATCGCAACGCCAATTCATAGACGTCGGCGTAAATATTCTAGTCCTCCTCATCATTTTATCGTTGTCATCGTGATCGTCATTGTTGTCATCATGGTATCATCATCGCCGTGGAAATCGTCATTATCGTAACTATCATCATCGTCGTAATCGCCATCGTTATTTTGGTAACTGTCATCATCATCATCGGCATCATCATCGACATCGTTACAATCGTGGCCATCGTTCGTCATCGTCATCGTGGTAGTCGTCATCATCGTAATTGGTCACCATCATCGGGATAATGATCGACATCGCCATCATCATCGTCGTCGCCATCGGTCGTCATCATCGGCGCAATTTTTCCCTGATTGCGTGATACACGGTGGTGCATTTCCTCTTCTTAACCATCACGAATTTGTTCATGTATATTCTTAATAAGTAATCATATGATTTTTCTCGTGCAATAGCCCTTTTCATGGTTAGTTTTTCTCATTTGCATCACAATGTAATCTAGCATGTATGGGAGGCAATTTCGGGCCATTTTTTAGTTTTAACCCGAAATTGCCTCTCACCCTCGTTAGATTACATTGTAATGCAATTGAGAAAAACTAACCGTGAAAAGGGCTATTTGAAATAATTAATGAGCACTTACAAATTTTTAAAGGACTACAAATTTGTTCGTTTTTGAACAAATTTACTCGTGCTTATCACAGGTGACCCAAACACATAATTTGAATGCTCGGTCAACGTAACGGTTTGTTGGGTTTATATAGGAAACATGAAATGCAGAAAAAAATCGGCCAATCCTAGTTTACACCAAGGCAGGAGCTCATTAAGAGGAGCCTTTATCTCCCATACTTGGCCTCGGAGTCAACCCTTTCCCGAGTAGATTTATTTATAGAACACCTCCCTTGGGAGATTCAGCACGCTCACTGTTGTAAAAGCCAATCTCCCTTGGGAGATTCAGCACGCTCACTGTTGTAAAAAGCCAATCTCCCTTGGGACATTCAGCACGCCCGCTGTTGTAAAAGCCAATCAAAACAGAGCTATCTCAGCGTCAAAGGAATTCTGATACTTTTCGCGGGAGAAACCTGTTCCTAAAAATAAATTTACTCGGGAAAGGGTTGACTCAAGGAATTAGAGGAGATAGAGGCTCCTCTTGATGAGCTCCTGACCAAGGAAAATAAATAAAATAAATAAAATAAATTTACTCTTACTTCACCTTGTGTCCTTTTGTCAATTTGAGGTGTTCTGGGCAAGTTTTGAAAGTTGCTCCTATCCTTCATTAAAAGAAGTACAAAGTTATCAACTTTGAAGTCTCACTAAACTTAGTGCTTAACAAACAGGACACACATTCCTTTTTATAAAATAATTAGGATAGTACGCACTCTCACTGGTCAATAGCTGTGTTTAGATGAAAGTATGTAAACACGGCTCTGACATCACACGAATTTTGATTGGTCATATGTTGTCAGACGCGCGTTTTGATTGGCTGGTAGGAATATGAGCGTGTATCAAGAAAATCTGTTTCAATCAAGAAGTAAAAAAAAAACAGGTTTTTAATTCATTTGTAGAATTACTTTTGAAAAATATTTTATAAAACTAATACAGGACTTTTTTTGGTGTTTACACAGCCTCGTATAAATACTCGGGAAGTTGGGATAATTCGAGACAGTTATGCAAATTAAACTTCAACTCCGTCGGGTTTGCATAAATATCTCGAATTCTCCCAGCTCCCCCTCGTGTTTTGATGAGGCAATGTAAACACGGAAAAAAGTTCTCTATTACTTAATTCTAATAAAGTTTCGATATTACACGCACTCTGAATGGTTAAAACTGCGTGCTTTATGAGAGTACAGATGCACGGCTGACTCCACTCGTAGGATTTGGAATATTAAGTTTTCTGAAAATTTTAGCCGAATAACTTCTTCTTTTGTGCTCCTGCGTGCTTTTCTGCTTCCTGCGTGGTTTACAACAGAACAGATCCCAAGTTTCTTTATTGTTAACTATTGACCTACAATGTTAGTTCTTCAACTGAGTACTTCATGTAATGTGGTCACGAAATTTGGGTGGGTCCCTCATGTAAGCCAGTCACGAAAATTTGGGTTGGAACTTCTCTTACATATCAAGAATTGAATCGAAATGTTCGTGACTTTTACTTACTGTTCAGAGGGTACGGTGACCGAAGACTGCTTATCTTTAATTTGTTTGTGTGTAGAGGCCTGATATCTTAAGTAAGGGGCTTGATATGGTAGGTTGAGGCTTCATATTGGGGGTCTAATATGGTTCAACGATACAATTCCTGCATGCTAACTAGAACCACAACTGATATTGCAGAAAAGAATCTCGAAATAGTTATTAAGCGTTAGCCACAAGGGTTCGTCTGAAACAACAATTTGGGAAGCGCAGTGGCCTCATGTTTGGAGTGTCCGACTCCGGATCGAGTGGTCCGGGTTCGGGTCCTGGCCGGGGACATTGTCGTGTGTGCTTGGGCAAGACACTTTACTCTCGCGGTGCCTCTCTCCACCCAGGTGTATAAATGGGTACCGGCGAAAACGCTAGGGATAACCCTACGATGGACTAGCACCCCATCCAGGGGGGAGTAGAAATACTCCTAGTTGCTTCATGCTACAGTAACCGCAGATAAGCGCCGGCCTGATGGGCCTTCTAGTCCCGTAGCAGACTTTACCTACCTCAGTTTTTGCTAGCAAATTCTTGCTAATTGTTTCATTCCTGGACTGACCTAACAGCAGCTCTAAGGCGCAGGTGCATGGCAAATTTATGAACGACAGATTTACTCAGATATTAAGCCGGGTAACACTATTTATTTGAGAAAGGCAGAATAATTGGGAAATAAGTCATAGCTAAATCACGAGAAGGAGGAGCTAAAGAAGTGCATGAAAAAAGTCATCATTATATAGTTTCAAATCCAGTTTTATTTACCTCGCGTTTCAATTTCAACCTGCAGGGCATAAGATAATTAGCTTAATTGAGAATCTGTATCCACTTTTGCGCACGAAAATGTTTACAGCTGTCAATAAGTGAAAAGAAAAGGTTAGGCGGGCAAAAATAAAAATTTCTAATGACCATTTGTTTATGACCAGCGCTAGCTGTAACATATATATAGTTTACGTCATAGAAAGTGCGGCCTACGGGGTTTTATGCACGAGTTGTTTGTGTCAAAAACCCGAACGAGCGAGGAACGAGCGAGTGAGGGTTTTTGACACAAACAACGAGTGAATAAAACCCCGTACAAAGCACTTTCTATGTCGTAAACTGTTTATTACACATAACATGAGAATTTTCATTAAAATAGTTTTCTGAACGCGAATTAGAAACAAAAACTCACTAACAATAGAACCAAATGCAAATTTAATTTAATTCAATGACAAAGTACGATTTGCACGAGATGCTCGAGTGATTGGCATGGAAACGCCTTTACGCTATCGGTGATTGGTTATACTTCCACTTGTGAAATAGCTGTACACCATTTTGATTGGCTGTATAGGCCTTTTTCACATGTGAAAATAAAGCGTATAGATTTGTACAAATGAGCTTTATGGAATAAAATTCTCATGTTATGTGTAATAAATATGACCACTGTGACAGTTTTGTTGCCAACGAAGGTCGGATACAAATTTTGTCTTTTAAAAGACTTAACCATGGTCCGTTCCATAAAACCGTTACTTCGTCTCCTTCATGTCAGCATTCAAATGGTCAAACTGAATAAAACAATTTCCAAGAGAATAGTCACCATGCAGGTGACTGTGCAGGGAAAAAACCGTGAAAGAAGATTTAAATAATTTAGTTGAATTTCATTATGCCATGTTCGTTTTTTCCATTAGACGTCCTTTAATTAGGAGATTATGACTCAGCTAATCTACTGAATAAATCTTCCCATGCAACGGTTGAAAAATGATTGAGGTTACTTACGAGTGATTGCGTTGTGTTTCTTGCGTGAAGGTTCAGTTAACTCGTCTTACCATGGCAAATCTTCAGTTTTATCTTTTTGCGCTGTTTGTGGCCTACGCAGAAAGTAGTTACGTATTTTCCAACACGATTTCTTTCGAAGGAGGAATCTACAACACTTCGTACAATTTTAACGCGTCTTCTGACACTTTCGAGTTTTTGGTAGAAGTTCGTGCGACAGGTTGGGTGGGATTCGGGTTTGCTCGGAATGCTCCATCCGGAATGACGAATTATGATGTGGCTGTTGGTGGGGTATTAAACGGAGCTGGTTACCTTAAGGTGAGTAGAAAAAGTTTGTTTAGTGCTAGGAATTACTATTAAAAAAAGTTTCGTAAATATTTCGAGTTTATCACTTTGTTATTTTAATTTCAATTGCTTAATTTCTTTTTCTTGTTGAAATTACTTAAACTACCACGCGGTCGTTCTTTTTTTATCATGAGGACACGTTGCTTCTTTTTTGTTATATTTTATTTTATTGTCAAAAACATGGTGGCAAATAAAGAAATGAATAAATATATCGGCACTTCATGCAGGTTACAATTATGAAGAGTTCACAATTATACAGCTCCATGATCATAGCTTGATAGGTTAGTTGATACACATACTAATTGTTGGTAGATGCCTTTGGCAACCATCGTCTCAAGTGCTTACTTCATTGCGACCGATGATCAATTTAAATCTTACAAGTCTCCTCTCTCCTTTTTCTGCTTTTCTTTGCGCTTGCACAAAGTATGCGAAACTGTCGTCTTCAGAAGTGTCGTTTAGCAACAAACTTAGTTTCTACAGTCAACAACACTGTTTAGAGATAGCACGCGTGTATAGTGAGAATGGAAAACGGGAAATAGCAGGCATTTGTGCCTTTCATAAAAACAATGCAAATCAGTATTTTACTCTCTATGATTGCTCTATTTTTCACTTTTTCGATACTCCTGGCTACGAATTCAACTGAAATCAAAAGAGAAATTTACCAACGAATCTTCGTGTTGGCGGCAAACGTCGGGCAAATATTAGTTATTCTCAAGTCTGCTGCAGCTGGCCTGCGCTGTCGAGCAAGTCGCAAAAGGGAAAAATAAACTACAAGGAGAGTCTTTTCATGGTTTTATTGCAACCAACGCGGCATCGCTTAACTTAATAGGAAGTTAAAGAAGGGAGGGTAGAAAATCGTGCTGGACGTGCGCCACGCATTTTAGACATGTGAGCACATTTCTTTGCCGTAACAACAATAATCACTGGTCCAGTGGACTGGCCTTAAATGATTGCTGTTTTTACCGGACCCTCTAAAGCCGTCCCATTTTTCCTCCCCTTACTGTCGTCGACGTCCGACGGAACCAGATTTTTGAGTTTAAAGAAAAAGTGATGCGATGAAGGGAAAGATTTAGTAAAGCACTTTTTGAACTCTTTAAGCGTCTATGATGTAAAAAATGTCTTTTGCTTATTTTAAAGACCTTTCAAAATGATATTCAGAGATATTCACGTTTTTTTGCTTAAAAAGTGATGACGTCACAAACATTGCAAATTACTGTAATATATCCCGAAATTGAAAATTGGAGTAATGACTGGTTCAATCTTGGTACCAGTAATGTAGATCAGATAAGGCACAAAGTGACATCCATTAGGATGCTACCATGGCAACATCCTCGTTTGCAGTCCCTCTCTGCAATGAACGTTTGAACAGATAAGTACAGGCAGATGGTCAGAAGCTGCCCAGAATGCTTTACATCTCTATACAAGCTTACCGAGAGTGAACACGTCTTATTACGACAATAAATGACAAAATCAATCCTGCGTTAAATAGACCCAGCAGCAGATTAATGGTTGCCATGGCAACAGTATAGAGGTTATTATTTTGTGCATTACCTGATGTGGATTACTGCTGCCAAATTTGAAGAACGTTTATCCAATGTTTTCGGAGATATTCTCAATTTTGTGATTCTTTACAGTCATTTGCAATGTTTGTTACGTCAACATTTTTTAAAACAAAAACTTGAATATCTCTGGAACGAAAGAATTTAAGGTCTTCCAATTCTTCGTCATTTTGAAAGGTCTTTAAATAAGCAAAAGAAATTTCAACACTGGCTTTCCCTGTACAGATTTCCAGTTTCAACTTCAACCGCACCCAGAAAAAACGTGAGCGACTCTTCCACAGGAGAAGCTTTTTGTCCGCGTGGGAGGAAAATATGTTAAAATACGTTACTTTTCTCGTTTCTGCCACCTGCCAGTCGACTCTAACCTGCGATCAGGCCCATTTTTAGCTTCGCCTATATGTTCTCTTATGTCGTCGCTCGCTAAAATTGGGCCTGACCAAAAGTCTCTCAAGAATTCCGGACGGTCGGCCAAATTTTGGCCGACCAAACTCGTGATCTGATTGGCTGTTGAAACGCCGGAAGTGAAAATGCCATCGTGATTGCGCGGAGCTCTCGCGAAGTCCTCGAGACTAATCCGCCATAAGTGTACGAAAAAATTTGCTGCCTTTTGTTCTTACGATGACGTGGACGGGGCAACTTGATTTTATTTGTATAAATGGAGATATGCCATCTGGAACATCTCATAACTTGCCCAGAATCGGGTTTGAATCTCTGGAAAGAGTGAAATTAGCGATTCCGTTGTCGAGCTCTGTGGCCATGTGGTTGAAAGTACTTTGGCACAAACTTCCCTGATGTTTTGAAAGTTAAATAGCTGGTTCTTTCAAATGGCAATGAAAGCCGATGCATATTGGTTTCCTGTATGAGACAAAGGACATATATATCAAAACGAGGAGATGTTGATAAAATTGCAAGTGACACGAATGCATGTTTTGAATATCTGTGTATCACTTACTGTACATGACACGGTTTGTTTGCACAATTTGGAGTCAGATTGCTTCATAATATTTCCAGTTGATTTGATTCTCGCTCCAGAGAGACCAATTGTACAAATATAAAAGAAATTTTGCGAGTCCATCTTACTGTTCGTACTCCATCAAAAGATTAACGGCCAAATTTATCATGATTTTAATGCGCGCAACTTCTAGAAATACACTGCAACTGAATTAAGATATTACCCGAAAAAATCACCAAAGAAACCTTCATGGGCAAACACGTTAAAGGAATAATGTATTTCTCCTTTTTTTTTCTTTAAAAATCTATTGCCAAACCGTCCAACGACAAAATGCTAGGTTATCGCAATTACAAATTAAGATGTCAAGCTTAAAAGATTGCATATTCAGTGAAGTTCGGAGGAAGAATTACACCGGCCTTTGCCACAATATAGTCGTCGAAAAGGTTCAGAAAGTAACATTCCCCATGCTATAAATGTTTTTCTCAAATTAAAGCCACGGTAACCTTCGAATTCGTTTATAATATTCCTCTCACGGTAATTAACTCTGGTCAAAACAAAATAGCGTGAATCTGCCGTGCACGCGTGTATTGCTGTAATGGAAGTAAATTTGATTGGCCGATGAAGGACATGTCAATCAATCAAAAAAAGTGGGCGGAAGGAATATCGAAGAGTAATTTGGTCAGGCTCTATTTTTCGTTTCGCCAACTCCACATTACGTACCACGCGAAACTAAAATAGAGCCTGATCGCAGGTTAAGTCGACTCCCTCTGCCTCTTGAAACTGTTTTTCTTTAAGATTAGGGGCAGCTGATTTTCTTTTTACTCCGACTGACTGATCTAAAATTAGGAAACGCATTCGACTCTAAACGGAGAAAATTAAGTGGCATTAGGAATGAAGTTTTTCAATATAAGGCACCAAGAGTGAATTAAGACTTGAAGGCACGCAAACGAAATTTCCCGAAGCTGCGTAACACACAATATACGAGAAACAACATTAAAACAATGATGAGATCGAAACAAAGAAACGAATGTTTAGGATTTGTTCATCGACATTTACAAGATACCAAATTCCTTGAGTTTTGCCAACTACAAACACCATAACGGCAGTGCATGTCAGCACTATTAATATATTACTTCGTGGGATGTGGCTTAACCAAAAGTTTCCATTTAGTATCACCATGAAAATAACTTTGTGCTTAGTCATTCTGAATAGTTTTTTTTGTGAACAACAGAAATAAATTTTGTTTTTAACGTAAATGGTTCAGTTGTGTTTGTTTTGGATTGTCGACTACACTAAACATTTTGACGCATTCCTTACAACACAACATGTATTTACAGCATTCATGATCGAATACACGTCGGCCAAAAGTCAGACGATGCACGATAAACTGAGCACGATGAACAGTAAAAACTAAACAAGGAAAACAACAAAGGGAAAATACATAATTAGCCGAAGGCACGCCAAAAAAAAAACTGGGACACAAAATCATTCCAAAACTTACAATTCTGTGCTATTCCTCCTCAGACAATAAGCGACAAAAGTAGTTGAGACACTGAACTGGGAAGACCACAATTAAGAAAAAAAATCACTTAAGGACGTTCGCGCGAAATTTTTTCAACATTGATTTTCTTCTGAAACTTTTACCACTGTAAGATGATGAGTTAGTTATTTCAGAAATGTAAAAAAAAATGGGGGGTCACCGACTTCGTTTTGGAGAGAACATGTCCGGAAAAACACCCAAAATGTGACAAAATCGGGCTTCGTTATCGAATAAGGCCAGTGTCTGTAAACCCAAATATATTGCAATTAAATCTTTGAAGTGAAATCTTCTCTGCCAAATATTGTTTAAGTGGACTAATTAAGTGAATTTTGTCAACTGGTGAGGTTCTCTTAAAGATCAAGTTCGCATTTAGCGACCACAGCTTCACGCGCCTAGCAGCCGCAAGATGGCAGGATTTGATGTCCCGTGAGCAAAATCTTGAAATTTTTTGAACTTCCCACATTGATTTTATGTTCATTTTTGGACAACGTGGAGATAATTGTAAATAAAATCCGTTTCTGGAAAGAAAAATAGGGGTCACCGAACGTCCAAGACCGTTAAATCCAGGCAAAGCTATAGCAATGGCCTTTCGCCCTATCAGTTCTCATTTTATTACTTAGCGCGCGCGCTCTTGCATGACGTGGCGTGTGCATTTGCGTGCACAGTAAGGATGCGCAGAAACAATTGGCGCGAACGTCCTTAACATTACATTTTTCACTTGCACTCCCCTCTATCACCCCCGTCTTCCCCGTCAATGTTGGCAACCGAAAAAGGAAGTGTTGGCGATAAGAAAACAACATTGTTATGGGGGGGGGAGGGGGTTAGATGCAAAGTTTTTGGGGGAGGGATTTGTCCGACTCCTTAAAAAGGGAACGTGCCTCAACCCTTTGCAGCTTTCCGTCGTTTCCAGGTTGGGAGCCTGACGGCCATCCTGACGTGGGAGAGAATAAGCATGGAGTCAGCCTTGTGCGAGATAAGCAATTTTGTCTCATCTGTGTCATCATTCGCTCTTTACGTGTTTTTAACAGGATTACCTCACACAAACAACCGAACCACCTCCATTGGACTCTCAGCAGGACTGGAATTTGACAAGCGCAACGGAACAGGACGGTGTTACCACGTTAAAGTTCAGCCGCCTGCGAGACACCAACGACTCAATGGACATTGCAATCGAGGTAAGTAGCATTTTTTAAATTCAGACCTCTGTGTGAACGACCTGATGATGTACAACATTCCTTAAGCATTAGCATCGTTGAGATATGATGTCAACAGGTAAATTATATCTTTTACTGTTCTCACCCGCATTCGTGCTGTACCAGTTGGGATAATATGTTCTAAACTGATTGACCCGTTTAATCGTGATGAAATAATTGGCCATTTCCAAGTTGCCTTTTAGTTTGTTCAACGCGAGTTTAAGGAAAAAAATGTTTTTCAATGGTAATTGATCTAAATTTTCATATCAATGAATGCAAGTTTATTAGGTATGGTTACATTGGTTTTTGAAAGACGAGCCCTTTGGTTTGACTATTCTACAACGTTCGCCACATTTTTTGCTACGACTTACGCCTCCCCGCGAACACATTTTCGCAAGTGGCGATTTTTGTCACATCAGACGTTTCTTTATCACTTTTTAGGCAAATTTTCTTATCAACATGAGCAAATAATATTACTCTTTTGAGGGTTCTCTGCCACTACGCTTAAGGTGACCGTCACCTAGTTTGGTCAAGGTGGCCTGAGGCCCGTGAGAGCCAGGTCACGAAACCAGGTTTAGCGGGCAGAGGCGGAGTTAGGAGAAAGGTTGAGGGGGTTGCAACAACCTCCCCCTTTCCCCCTTTCATAGATTCCTGGATCCGCCCCTGCTAGGTCACAATTGTCTAGGCAATAAAGCACTGAGATTGTGGAAATGTGGTACCCCCTTTAGTGTAGCACAGAAGATGCAATGTTAACCCCGGTAAGAAAAAATGTGGTTTTCAATGCTGACCCGGAGACACTCGCGAAATAACTTGCGGATACTCGGGGTTTTTTTTCCTTCAAAAATAGTGGAAAAGTACTCCTGTTAACAGGGCTTGGCAATTTAAGTAAATCTGACCTTTAAATAAAGTAAACTTTCTTTCGGTTCAATGTCCAATGTAATTCTGCAATAGCTGTTGTTACGCTAAGCGATTGCCTTAAAAATCTCGCGCCTCGTTTTCAACCAATGAGAATCAAAACCAGAAGCATACGTAGCTTCCACGCGGTCATTTAGATTGGCTCATCGCACTGTTTGTTCCTGTTGTGGTTGGTCAGAGTCATAACTTTTGTTTTGGTTTCATGACACCCAAACGAGAATCGCTCCAACGTTACTTGCAATTATTATTTTAAGGAAGGAATGCCAATTTTTCTTATTTGGGCGTTTCACACGACAAACGATGCTGATGGGTCAAGATCACTGACCAAACATACATCAGAAGGCTACCACCGGGTGATTCTTATTCCAGCAGCCACTTCATCTGTGTTACCAGCAGCAGCAACAAGCTCGCCAACAATGGCAGCGATGGTATCACCAACATCGACAGGAGTGTCTACGCCTGAAACACCAACATTGGAAGCAGCAAGTTCATTAAAATCAGTGGCAGTGGCAATGAATTCATCAATGATGCATGCCTTGAACACATCTCCTCTGTCGGCAATGTCAGCAATGCACCCGAAAACTCCATATAGTGTTGCACCAACAATAACAGCATCAAGTGTTGCGGGTGGGTGAAAATAGACAAAATTATATTTTCGCTGTGACAAATAATAATAATAATAATAATAATAATAATAATAATAATAATAATAATAATAATACTAATACTAATAATAATAATGATGATGATGATGATGATGATGATGATGATGATGATGATAATAATAATAATACTTTATTTCTTAAAAAACGCATGTCACGCAAGTCGCAATGCTTTTTACAAACACAGGTTAAAATATAAAGATAAAATATTAAAAATATTTGTAAAATCTTAAAATATACGAATATGAAAATCAAAAAGCTACTTTAAAATGCTAAGTTTTTAAACTTCTTTTAAAGTCATCAATGGAACTGTTTTTAAGTGTTATGTTGTCAGGAAAACTGTTCCATAACATTGGGGCTGCAACACGGAACATTCGATCACCAAAACTGGAAGTTGGGACCTTAAGAAGGCCTTTATTGCATGATCTCAGTCTACGTGCAGGAGTATATGGGACAATAAGTTCTTTTATGTAGCTGGGAGACATGCCATTTAGTGCTTTGTAGACAAGGAGAGCGGTCTTAAACTTTATTCTTTGTTCAACGGGTAACCAGTGGAGATTTCGTAGTCTGGGCATAACATGTCCTGTTCGCTTCGATCCAGTCCCCAGCCTTGCGGCCGCATTATCGGTCCACGTTGTAGTTTTGCGATCTCGGCAACAGGCAAGCCGCAAAACAGGCTGTTACAGTTATCAATACGTGAAGATATGAAGGCGTGGATCAATCGCTCAGTGGAGTGACTGTCAAGATACTTGACGTTTCCGTTTCCGTTTCCTTTTCCTTTACCGTTTGCTTTTCCTTTTCCGTTTCCGTTTCCGTTTCCTCTTCCTCTTCCTTTTCCTTTTACTAGACGTTTACTTAGCTAGCAAGCTAGGCAGTCAGTCCGTCTGTCATGCAGTTAGTTCAGTCGGTCAAGCATCCACTCATACAGAGACACTGAGTCGTTCAGTTAGTCAGCCATAAACCCATTCAAATAGCCAGCCAGCCAGCTAACCTTGCCTTCTAATAATTATCTTATAAATGAAAAAGAAAAAACACTCAGTTCTTCTGATTGGTCAAAAGAGTGCAGTTCTCATGTAACACAAGAGCAAGTAAGAAATGAACGTTTCTAAGTTTACAGTTAAATGACTTTTGAGCGATAGTCTGGTAAGAGTTTGGATTGGACAAACGTACATTGCAATCTGTTCCAACCGATCAGTTGAATGAACTTCATACAAAATTAAAGCGAGCGCTGTCAAAACTTCACTTGTTTAATTTTCTGTCTTCCTTTATTTTCGTGTATCTTATTAATAAGCAATTACATAATTTCTCGTGCAATTTGGTATAAATAACCACTTGTAACTTTCTCAGAATACAAATTTTGTGTCTGAAATTTTACTAATACGGCGCGTCTCCTTGCAACCTATCGCGCACAGCCCTAAAGTGTTTAGGATCTGCGGGGTCTATTTGTTTCTAATGATTAGTAAACCTGTTCTTAAGCAAGCCGAAGTTCATCTGGTAATAATCGTGTTTTGTATTATTTATGAACAGTTGGCGCTTCGTCAGCGGTTTCTCCATCATCTGCACCACCAGTAACTTCAGACTTCATTTCCCTTCATGGCGGCAAATATAACGTGTCCTGGATGTTCAACAGCAGCATGGGCACTTTACATTTCACTGTGAAAGTTCGAGCCACTGGCTGGATTGGATTTGGTCTGGCAGCTCAAGCGCCGAACAACATGGTCGGATATGATGTAGCCGTGGGTGGAGTCGCAAACGGAGCAGGATATCTCAAGGTGACTTGAAAAGAGGTGTGGGATGTCCTCACCCACAACGTAGTGTCCGTACCATTCTACGACGGCATGATTTTAAAAAAATGCCACCAAGCAATGCTGCACGTGCATACAGTTATTTTTTCTCAAAATCAATAAAGTTCAATTTCTACGCAACATATTGGCACACAACGCGAAATTTCCTTTCCTTCGCAACTATTGAATAGCATATTGCCTTTTCTTCCTCCTTTAAAATTAAGTTCCTGAATAGTTTGTTAGAACGTCGGAAGAATCACTAAAAATGAAGAAATTCAAAAGTGTATGACTGGGAGACGAGTCTTTTAAAGAGCTTTTCCATGGAGATCAGCCAAAAACTAAACGATCTAAAAGAAAGGTGTGGTTCATAGCTAAGACTCTTCTTACAGGAGGCTCCAGCGCCTGCTTGCAAGCGAAGGCTGAGGTTTCGTAGTTGCCAAATTGGATCCACTTCTTGTCACTCAATCGCTGATTTATCCACGGTGGGCGACCTTGAAATCGCGCACAAAGGGCACGGAATTCCCGACGCGGACTGGTTGATCCAGTTGGATACGCATCGGTCTACCGTGCGAGAATTCGAAGATTCAACACCAGCCAAACCAAAGGCTTTGCAATAGCATCAGCAAGTACTGAAACTTCCTAGTCTTTTGGTATTAGGATTATAAGCATTAAGTCCCGCCTCACAATCCTGGTTCTTCTTCATAAAATCACGCGGGATGATACAAAGCACGAGGTTCCTGGTGTTGTGGTCTGTTTCCAGCGCACGCACACTAGAACCAAATCCTCTCTCTTTAGAGTGATCCCGACCACATTGTGAAAAGTTAAATAACAATAACAACGTATGGGAGGAGTAGGTTTGGCGGTGTATTGGTGAGAACACTCGCCTTTCATCACTGGTCATGGGTTTGGTTCCTAGACGAGATGTCATATGTGGGTTGTGTTTGTTGGTTCTCTTCTCTTCTCTGGGGGTTTTTTTCTGACTGCTCCTGTTTTCCCCTCTCCAAAAAAAAAAAGCAACATTGTATTTCATTTTAGAGCGGTTTTCAATTGAGTGTCAAAAGTAATTAGCGAATTGCTTTGGTTTTGCATTACTTCACTCAGTGATTGGTTCAAAGTTCTCGCGTCACTTTTTCAACCAATCAGAAGTGAAACCAAACCCAATCGTGGCTCGCGAGTGCACATTATCCCTCGCTTTGTTTCGGCTACGTGTGATTACTTCTTGATTGGTTTACTGGATTGTCTCCGTCCTTTTTGATTGGCCAAAGTAGTTACTTTGGTTTTGGTTTTACGACACTCGATTGAAACTCGCTCTATTTCAATGTAGAGCGTTCCTGATTAGTGTCCCAGCGCTCAAAGACTTAACTCTTTAATTTACTATTTACTATTTATTATTGTTGTTGTTGTTGTTGTTGTTACTATTATAATACATTCCTACATTCTTTGAGCAGTCATTATAACACACTGCCGACTCCTCTGTGGACCAATAGTTGTTTCCATTTCAGTATTGTAAAATTGAATTCTTTCTTCATTTGCTTGTGCCAGGATTATTTCACCAGTGGCTTTGCAGCGCCGTCAGAGGACTGGCAACAAGATTGGAGGCCGAGTTACTTTAGAGAAGAGCAAGGCGTAACAACATTAAAGTTCTACCGCAAGCGCGACACAAACGACACACAAAAAGATATTGCTATTCAGGTAAAATGATATTTCCACTGTCAGGTAGATGACACTGCTGTCGCAAGGTTAATTAAACCAGTCATAATCATGGATAGGTAAAGTGCGTTCGATATCTAGTAAAATACGATTTTTATTTTGCTGACTGCCCAGAAATATTAAGGGAAAGTGGACTTATTGGGTGCTTTTAGGGTGTCATAAACCAATTGTAAAGTTGAACACAACATTAACTAAAGGCTTAATAGCTCAACATTTTGGTAATGGACTTGAAGATACAATGGAGGTGGCCGACACGAATAGTAGAACGAAACTGTCCACTGGACAGTTGAAGGGCCCAGGGCCCTTGCATGAAATCGAGGCGAGTGGTCAGCCATTCCAAGAACGCGCCCGAACCCTGAAATTGCAAAGCATTCATGCATAAAGAAGCGACACGAATGGCGTGCGTTTTTCCAACGCAACAATAATTGGTGTCGAAGTCAAAAAATATTGGTATCGCGATAAGCGGTTTATGATATCGAAGTAAAACGCTCTTGATATCGCGTTAAAACGATACAACCTCGAGAAAAGACGTTGTTAATGTCGAAAATATGATCTAGGAATGCAACCATAATTGTTTGTTTTTCGTAGTAACAGGTTCGAAACCATTTTACCTGTCTCTTTAACAAATAGATTCCATGTTGCTGTGCGTCCTTTCAGTAACAGACCACAGATCACATCAAAATGTGGTAAGAACAAAAAAGTGGAAATGATGTTCTTACCACACTTTGACATAAAGCCATTATCCATGCAGAAATAAGCCAACTAAGCGTTTATTAAATGTTCACTTTACCGTCAGAACTAAAACATATCTTCGTTTTCTAGTTTCTATACGCTTATATGCAATCCACTGTTCCTTTGTAACTCATTTTGTGTTTTGTATGTAATTTTTTAAAATTTCGCATATGTATCTATTTTTGTACTCTCATTGACTAGAATTGTTTAAATATCAAATATCTTTAATCTCTAATATTCAATTAATTGATCAATTGATAATTATTTGGCTAGCCTATGAAATTCTTACACTTTTTCAAATTGATCAATTAGAACATTTTTAATAAAAAGAAAATCATGTTTACAATACTGGCTTCCCCGCAAATAGCTACAAGGCTAGTCTAGGCCGGGCAAGTCAAGATTACATTGAATTACAAGTCAGTTCCCCCTACAAATAGCAAAGCCAGTCGAGGCGGGAAGTATAAGAGCAAGAAAAAGAAGAAACATTGCTTCCTTAAGTCAAATGGTACATGAAATGAAAAGTAGAAAGGTCATTCCTGAACTAGAACCGTGAGGATCCAAACGTGAACGGGGTCACGCTCTCGTTCAAGTTTGGATTATTCCTGGATTCTTCCAGGCTTGCTTGCATCTGTTTGAGTCTCTTTAGCTAACTGCGATAATCTTCCTCACTTTTACTTCATTTTCAACCAGCAATTCCAATATCTGAAATGTCATATATCCTTAATTCGTGAAATGGCACAAGTAACTGCCGAATCATGAAGAACCGTTACCTTTTCGGATTTTAAAGCTTAAAGTATTCACATGATGAATAAAAAATGTCAGCACGCATTTTGATATGAAAATCGTACCAGCTTCCAGTGCT
This sequence comes from Montipora capricornis, assembly GCF_036669925.1. NCBI lineage: Eukaryota > Metazoa > Cnidaria > Anthozoa > Scleractinia > Acroporidae > Montipora > Montipora capricornis. The sequence continues at coordinate 34,983,630 of NC_090886.1, forward strand.
TAATTAAAGTTCGTGTTACTTGCCAAAGATTCCTAACAGATGCTATATGTTTCGAAATATACACAAACACGGCATAAATCCATTACTAGAAGAAAAAATGTACTTCAATAATCAAACCTTTCCAGTTGGGCCAATTTGAAATTGGTGCTCAAATAAGCTACTTAACAAATAAATCATGGCTTGTGATCTTAGCATATTCTCCGGTCTTCCTTTCACGACATTTCGTATTTGATTTTCAGCCAGGACAGTCGTATTATTTCATTTGGGCGTACCATTCGAGTGATGAGGTGCAAAATGACAGTTTCCCAAAGCATAGTTATTCAGGATCTCACCAAGTTGGCCAACTCATTCCCGGCGTCCAACCAGCCACCACACCCATCGCCACATCGACCACCGCACCAACCACAGGTAAGCCAATCAGTGTAATTAACCTGGAATGTGAAAAGAGACAGCATACAGCAACCTCACAACTCGTTCCTGGCCACTGTCAATTTAGAAATTTCACTTTTCTCATGGAAAAAGCGAACGTACGTACTAAGGTGTTTGTGCATGAACGGTTCCACAAAACAAGCGGGCAAGGCTGTGGGAGCGAGTGAATTCAATGCAAAAACAGACAAATCGAGTAAATATCGACGTGCAAAAACGCTTTCCATGACACTAGAGCTTTTCAGTGCTAAAACATCAACTCTAGGAGAAAGAGAATTTCTATCTTAGGGCGATTTCCATTTGAAAGAACTGACCGACCAGACCGGGCATTTGGAAGAACTAAATCTACAACGCATTCGAATTAACACACTTAGAGGATGACACATACAGCTGCACATACTCCTCCAGAAGAATGCGAGGGATTATCATGCAGGTTTTAAATCCTTCAAATTGTTTCATTTTCCTTGCAAACTGATGGGTCTGGCCTGTCTGTTCTGACAAAAGGAACGTGCCTTTAAGTAAATGAATCAAGACCAAACCGCGTGATTGTTCAACAGCAATGGAATTTATGTCCGAATACGTAAGTCCCTTAATCTAATTTTAATTTAATTTAATGCAACCCATTTTGCACCGTAGTGCAGTATGGCCCAGTGGTCAAGGCAATGGTCTTCAGATCCTAGGATCCCGAGTTCAAGACTCGTTCTCACCACTCGTTGAATTTGATCCTGCTAGTCCCTGGTTCAATAAACTTCTCAGCTGCGCTTGTAAATATCCAAATGGTTTGCCTCCGGCCAGTTGAAATTCTTAACAGTTGTTGTTCAGTTATGTCGTTTTGTTGCTTTCGTTTCTTTGACCCTGAAAAGCCCCTACGGGGAGACGTCAATTATGTAGGGAAGGACTAGAACTGAAAAAGCATGAACCATTCTTGCTTGTTCACACAAAGGACAGGCACAACACTTGGAATTCAATCCCCTTGAAAATTAAATTATTTTATTAGATACTGAGTCTCATGAGAATATCGCGTTTCTGATTGGTCAATGACGAATGCATAAATAGGTTATAGAGTGAAAAAGAAGAACTTATAGAGTGCAATACGGAAGTTGCTATGGAAACAAAGCGATGGGGTGATTTTGTTGAGAACATAATATTAAATAAAAAATGGTATGGACGAGAGTGCACTTCGTGATTTAAACACCACTCGTGCCCATCAATCACGAAATGAACTCTTGTTCATACGATTTCCTATGCTTAATCCTTCAAAGGGATAAAATACGACACGAGAATGCCACCTTTGAGGCTCTCCCAAATTCCTTATGTTTCCCTGTTCCTTAAGATATTTTGTCATTGCTCCCCTGTTCCTCAGTTCAAATTAGCCATATTCGCTTGTTCCCCAAACCCCCTATGACGTATGCCTCCTGAACCAAGTTTAATGACTTAATGATGACGATGATACCATTTCTATTTCTAGCTTCACCTACAAAATTCCCATTTTCCCTCGCCTTTGATGACAATCAATTCCTTGTGCTGTGGAGATTTGATGACCAAGCCGACAAGGTGTATTATCATTTAAGAGTAAAGACGACAGGCTGGATAGGTTTCGGGTTCGCAGCGTTAGCACCAAACGACATGATGGACTACGACGTGATTGTTGGCGGCTTTAGCAATGGCCAAGGATATTTATCCGTAAGTGTCTGATTTCATTCAAGCTACCGACAGTCATGCCACGATTTAGAGCTGTGGCAGTTCGATTTAGAACCTACGGTTTTGCATCGTTATTCGTAGGGATTGGGTAAAAATCTTAAAAAAATTTCAACCAGCACGGCGTAATAAAGAAACAAAACCAATAGTGACAAGCAAAGCAGGAGTTTTCCGGCGTCTTGAATTTACTGGTTCATCACTTTGACATCCGTCGTGATTGGTCGCACATCACTCAGTTACGTCACCAGCTTTTAATCTCGGTCAAACCTCTTACCTTGACTCGCTATGTGTTTTCCCACGCTCTCCACCGGCTAGGTAGGTAGGTAGGTAGGTAGGTAGGTAGGTAGGTAGGTAGGTAGGTAGGTTGGTTGGTAGCGAAAGCTGAATTGCGTATTTGCATAATAGTAATAATTTATACTAATAATTGCAATAAAAAGGGATAATTATAATAGCTAAGAATCCTAAAAATTGTTTACAATTCTGCATGAGGCCATTAAAAAACTGTTCTTAAATCTTTAATTTGTCTTGCAACGCGGAAAAGTGAAAGAGCGCGCGTGCCTTAGATTATAGTTGCTCTTTTAAAGAGACGACAACAGCTTTCTCAACTTGTGGTTCGGGTCGTCGCTCATTATGCTTTCAAACGTGTGCGTGCAAATGTTGTGCTGATGCTCCGCAACCGTTGGTAACTCATAAGCGCTAAAGCTTGCTGATATTCTATACCAGGACTTATGATTCGATTACCGATTAGTACGATACTTGAAACGTTTAGCTGAAACTCTAGCCTTGGAGTGTAAGTTGCGGTTTTTGATTGGCTTAAGCGGCATAGCGTGACAATTCACCACTGCGATCGTTGCAGAAGTAGAAAGCGATTCTACTTTTCCTGAAACGTGTCTCGCAACGGAAGTTCAACAAAGTTTCATGAAACCGACCATGTTACACGGTGCAAGGCGTGCTGAAACCTGTTTCGCAGTGTCGTTGCACAAATTTAAAGCTTCAGCTAAAAGTTTCAACGTGTAACAGCGGCTTAACCTACAACCGACACGGTTTGACTTTATCGATATTTGTATTTAGAAGAAGAAAATTCTAGCTTAGGAGCTAACTTTGTATAATTTAAGATTCAGTTAATTATGAATTTCCTGTCATCAAACTTACTTTAGGTGCAAAAATAGTTTTGCCATAAACTAACCACTACTCTGTGCTCGCATTAATTTTAGACCATCATGAATCTTTTCCGTTTAGGACTACAAAACATTCGGGAAAAGAAGGCCCACACTGGACGCAAGCCAGGACTATGCACTCTTAAATGCCTCGGAAGTTGGGGGCTACACTGAACTGATGTTTGAGAGACCACGTGACACGAAAGATAACAACGATTTTGCTTTTTGGGTAAGAGAAGGCCTTACATTTTACCCGAAAGCGCAAGCAAGAAAAAACAAAACAAAACAAGCAAACAAACAAACGAAAAAGCTCTTGAGTAATAGTCCATGCATGACCTTGGCGAAATAAGCTGCATGCTAGTTTTTTTGGATGTCACGCAACACTCCCCCAAAGAACCTGGGTGGGGGAGCGTTGCGTAACATCCAAAAAACGGCTGCGAAGGAGACTATCATATTTCCTAATTAGAGCAAGAAAACATGCGGAAAGCGCGGTAAAATTGTGGGAAACGGGCAAAAGTCGTCAGGTTTACAGGGAATAGGCCTTTTTCGATATATTAAAATTCAGCTTGAAAAAGAGATATAGAGGACAAAGACAAAGGATAGTGGACGATATGCAAATTATTTTCACGTTTCTATTGTTTTTGTCTTCGCTGCTTCACTATCAAGCTGAAATGGTCTATCATTGACCCTTAAACCGGACATGCGCTCGCGGACAACTTCTGTAACCAGATAAATTTCATAAGCTGACACTATACTGGAGTAAAAAGGGTTGTGTCAATTTATAAATTCACATCATTGAAAACCTTAACCTTCGACTCAGTCTCGAGGTCCGTTCGCCGTGGTACGGCTCGACAGTGATTGGCTATTTCAAAGCTAACGTATGCCTCTTTATCAAAGCGAGTCTACAAAAAAAGTACTTTAATTCGTATGGTAATTAAATTCAATTGCTCTCACCCTCGTGATAAAGTGATATGCTATGCCTTTAGCGAAAAGTAAATATTACTACACAAATCTTTTATTTCGAATGAGAGAACTGAGTGGTCCTTGCGCTTTGCTGGACAAATTTAAGCAATTGTCGCTTTATAAACACCTACTGTAGCCTCGGTTATTCAAAAGGTGGATAACGCTATCCACCGGAGAAATTACTATCGAGTGGATAAACCCCAGAAAAACCAATTGAGTTATCCAGTGGATAGTGATTAATCCATTGGATAGCTCTATACACCCTTCGAATAACTTTAGCCTGAAAACTTCAGCTAGCTGCAACGGTAATCGAACCCACGACCTCTGCGATACCGATGCAATGTTCTACCAACTGACTGAGCTATGATGCCACACAGCTGGGAGCAGGTCAATGGGCTACAATCTTTTGTAGTTTCGAATTGTGCAGCAACTAAAGAACAGAGTCGAGGTTCAGGGGAATAATTTGCATTTTCCTTTATTTTGTACGAAGCAAAATGCTTATTATTCCCCTGAACCTCCATTCTGTTCTTTTGTTGCTGCACAATTTGAAACTAGCCCATTTGTTGGGCTCATTTGTTAGAATGAATTTTTCAGGAATCTATAAAGCGGAAATTGTTTAGACGGGCTATGTCACGTTATTTTAGGGTGTTTAGTTAGGGGAAATCTTCATCACGAAGTTTAAAACTAGAAATTAGTACTGTGGAATTCATTTTTTGATAAACTTATCGTTACATCACAAACACGATGATTCTGAGTAATAAAACCTTTATCCAGGCAATTTGTCATAAACTTAAAAAACGTCGGGCCGACTTTTTTCAAGATTACCCTAATGGAATCCGTTTCGATCTTGTTCATTTGTGTCCATACATGCTTCTGTTTCCTTTTGCAGTATTTCTTTTATGTTGTTCATCAGTTTTAAGTGGTTATTGCAATGTTTCATTCTACTTTTTGGGCATTTTGGATATCATATAATTAAATCATTTTGTATGACATGGCCCCTTTAAATTGTTAAAATAAAGTGCAAGGATAACTTTGTTCTCCCATTCGTCTATAACGCGTAGTTCAAATGTACGGTACATTCATT